>NC_090913.1:4940800-5090800 GCF_040956055.1 Brachionichthys hirsutus
ATCCGTCTATGTAACTTAAGTATGTTCAATAGAATCCTCTCTTCTCTCTTTAAAGAGAATGGCAACCTATTTTTAAGTAACCACAGCTGTGTATAAAAATGTTGATAGGGGTTATGATGACTAATTCCTCCTTTGTCCAATCAGAAGCTTGCCCGGGCCGCAGGGGACACATAAAACACTCAGATTATTTGTGTTCATTGGTAGTTTTATTCTTCTCCATCCTGTTAGCCAAAGGCATTACTATACATAGATCTAACTCTTTGTATTTATAAATGCATGTAGATTGTTTTCATTGCTGTGTTGCTGCTGAATCTGATGTCATGCAGCACAAGAACCAATAATCATAAAGAGACACACACACACGGTGATGAGGATTAGAGGAAATTACTAGTCATGCCAATGTGGATATTTGAGGGAACACAATTTCATTTAATACCATAGATATGCGATATATATAGATATAGACATCATGTAAAGTATTAAGTTGGAGGTTATTGTGATGTTCATATTGTCATTCCTTTATAAATGTATATATTTTTTCTCCTGCTCAGCTGTCTGAAGTAGTTTAAGTTTTTTATTTTTTTGTTTTGAGCGCACACAAGAGATGTGACCAGCAGAATTTGTAAATGTTCTGTGTTGACAGTCGGAGACACTGCCACCACCAGGGGCAACTGCAAGATTTTAAATCTCTGAAGCCAGGCAGCACGCCTCCTTGTGTGGAAAGCTGAGGGCAGGGTCCTTTCAGTTTCTTCTTGTTTTGTGTGGGCTTTGGTTTTTGTTTTTTCTACATGCACACACATTTCTCATACCGGTACTTTTAGCTGAGCCTTTTCTGGCAGGATGAACAAAATCTTTTGTGAATGGCTGAAGGCTTGCACCAGTATATACCAGCTGGTTTATGCTTTTTTTTTTCCAAAGGCCCTACAGTGCACTGAATACATGCATTTTAATGTGGCTTCCACTCCCTCGGTCATTATGCTCATACATTTGTGTAGTTTGTTTCTTTTCCTAATCTTGCCATCATGTGTTTTGGGAGACAGAATATGAGTAATTATTTGAAAATGATGATGATGAAGATGAGCATGTTTGAGGAGCGCCTCGATTGAATTAGTTTTATTGCCACATTAATTATAACAGTTTGTTTATGCGAAGGTTAAGTATCCAGCCATCTCTCAGTTGATCGTGTATGTTTCTGGGATTACTCTGCCGCTATCAAATGTACTTTCAAGTACAATTTCATTTTACTATTATGTGTAACTACAATGATTGTGTTATTGTGATGTCGGTCAGAATGCATGTCAGTACAGGCAGTGTCAGCTGACTCCAGTACTTTTCAGTTTATTCTTTATCGTTATATTGCAAAGGTGAAAATATTAATTGTTTTACCTCATTACATTTATTTGACAGTGAAACTTGATATTTTCTGTTGCTGCTGATTTCTCTAGGCTATATTTACCTATGAAGGATGTAATCTGGTATGTAAAGCGGGGCGTGGGCAAACAAGCGGGGTTTTTTCTGGTCTTGGCAGAGGCAGGCTCTGTACTTACTAAATGTCTAATTAGTAGTTGCAAACTTTATGATACATTACATTTGTAACGTGAAATGATGTTTACAAAACAGATGGGGGATTCCTCTAGTAGTTTATAGTATGAAGTAATTAATTTTTCCTGATCCTTTTCCAACTGTCATGACAGCTTACAGGCTAATGCAATGTAGTAACATTAAATAATGTAATAAGAATTTTATTCTCTTTTATTGTGTGACATTATGATTAAACCCACACACATAGACTAATGCTGACTATTTGACTCTTGCCACCCACTGGAGCATAAGCTTGATGGCATGTTTATCTCCCTGTCTGTCTGGGGTGGCTGTGGTTTTTAGTATTCGACGATGTCATCTACTTTTTTTTAGCAGAAGGGAGGTTCAGTCCACTGTTCCTCCAGTCCTCCGCCTGGAAGTGGAGTCGAGGTGATTCTATTTTGAGGAGATCAATAATCCAGCCTTTACTGTTTTTAATTTAGATATTTGCTAGATATGTTACATATTTTCTTACACATGCACTTTTTTTAATCACAATAATAATGCTAAGAAGAAGAGGAAGAAGTAAGTCTTTACTTTTCTTAAAATACTTTGTGCTATCGGACTCCTTGGTTGACACTTTCCGACTAAAATTAATTGAAATCCTTTGGTTCAATATTGGTAGAAATGAATAAATTTCATATGGTGAAAATGTATTTTTTTCTATATTTAAATATAAATAAAAAATCAATTCAGTATGTGAATCAAAATACCCAACTACAAAATAGACATAGAAAAGAATTATGAAGTTTAATTTATTCAAAATGGTAAGCATACCCAATACTACAGTAATTTCTAATCCATGGAATTTTGTTTCATGCGTGATGTTTTATTATTGTTACTCTTTTTGGTTAGTAAACGCCCTTGTGGTTTGTGCTTTTTAGTTGGCTACACCATGAACGACTTGATCTTTGAGTGGCAGGAGAATGGACCAGTCCAAGTGGCCGACGGCCTCACACTACCACAGTTCATCCTCAAAGATGATTCGGACCTCAGATACTGCACCAAGCACTACAACACAGGTAACATGTACACGGGGTGAAAAGTTTGCTACATCCCCATCATGTTTGTGCTGCTGGGATCACTGGGAAGACAAGAAAAAAGAAAACTAGGAATCTCCGCCAAGAAGCTCATTTCCCTTGTAATTAGATTTACTCCGGATCATAATCAAAAGCTTCTAAATTGTTCTTGTTATCTTTGTACACCAACCATGAAAAGTAAATGCAAATCACAGGTAATGTGTATTTTAAAGAGATTTTTGAGTGGTAGAGGTATAAGCTGCAAGAGGAAGAAACACACAGAATGGCATCCAGGCTGATGTGGTCTTTTCATTTACCGGTAATGGGAACAAACCACAGAGACAGATGTGGAGTATTTGACCTCGGGCTCTGGGGGGGTGAGCGGACACTGAATGATTCAGGAGACTCAGAGAAGCACAGGGATTATAGATATTTATAGATTTTAGGCTGCATAATGAGCTGACTTCAAGCAAGACCAAGTGTTTAGCCACAGCGCTGTCTGTGGCATCACCAGCAGGTTTGTGTAGGACTATTTTTATTGTATGACCTGAATGTCTGCCAGCATCATGCAGTAGACCCAGCTAATCAAAACCTTTGCTTGAATTGAGACATAGCTCTTTGATGTCTTTATGAGTACCTGTAATCCAACGAAAGACAGTTCAAAATGAAGACTCACAGAGAACTGTGGATTTGATGTTGGTAGGACAATCAATCTCACACCATTATTCATCATCTGTGCCCGAGACATCAGATCTGCTTTTTTCATTTGCTTAAGACAGCCCCCCCCCCCCCCCCTCCTCTCTAAGGACCAGACTATATTGAATGAAATGAGATGTAAGCATTGTAAACTAGAAAAGCACTTTGAGAGCGCAGACCTCAACCATGCAGCGGAGAAATTCCCCTTGTAATTAGATTTACACAGTCCACATGACGATCTGGATTATCACCAAAATGTTATTAACTATTATCTTTGTACACCAACCATGAAAAGTAAAAGTGAATCTGAGTTTATTTTTAACTTCGTTTTAAATCTGTAAATTTGGTTTTCAATTTCATTATTTTCCTGACCTCATCCCGGATCAGACCCAGAAGACATCTTGCATGATAGTGCGTATTGGTCCCCTTTACGACTGTGATTTTTGCATATATTACAATATATTTGTATTTTAAGTCTCCATTATGTAAAGGGGAAAAAACTGAATTTCTTTCTCTCCAGATGTGTATCCAGATCACTCTCAAAACTTTATTGTATCTGTTAGACAAGACTCATCTTCAGATAATTTATTTTTCATCAGGATCAATCCAGCAGTTTTTGCGTAATAGTGCCAAGAACCAGACAGACAAACAAACGGCGTCAAAAACAGAGGTAATAAATAGTGATATTATTTTTGTGTGTCTCTTGCAGGTAAATTTACTTGTATCGAGGTGAGGTTCCATCTTGAGCGCCAGATGGGCTACTACCTGATCCAGATGTATATCCCCTCTCTGCTCATTGTTATTCTATCCTGGGTCTCCTTCTGGATCAACATGGATGCTGCCCCAGCCAGAGTGGCATTAGGCATCACCACCGTCCTCACAATGACAACACAGAGCTCAGGCTCCAGGACTTCACTGCCTAAGGTCTGTGCTTGTGTAATTTATTTTTCAGCTATGTTTGTGAGGGCTTCCTTTAACGCCCTACTTTTCCTCACACGGTCTCAACACATGTAGCTAAATTGCCCATAGGTGTGAAAGTGAGTGCGAATGGTTGTCCATCTGTATTTGTCAGTTTTTTGTGAGAGTCCTGTCAGGGCTTTACATTTGCCTCTCAGTCAGTTAGTATAGGCGTATGTGTATCCTCATGTAGAGGAGAAACTAGAACAAATAAACTGTACAGCATAAACTAAATTTGAGTCATACTTTCAACCGGAGAAAAACAATAAAAAAAATTATAGACCTCACATAGACTGCATAATTGTGTTAAAGTGAATTTATTTTATTTTTAACCATTGGGAGGCATACAGAAAATAAAATAAAAAAACTGAAATGAGTCAACAGCTACAATTGACGTCTCGTCAACATTGTCATTGTACACGGATTGGGTAAAACAGTTCCATCTTCCATCCAGGTCGTTTCCCCTTGTGCTGTTGTAGACGGAGGCTGAAAGCATAAGTTCCATTATTCTTATGTGTTCAACTATTTGTGACAAAAGAGTCTCTTTTCAGCATCAAGGATAATAAAAAATAAATATATGACGATATTTTTGATTTGCATAGAGGTGTGATTTAAAAAAAAATTCAATTCAATTCATTCATTTTTTTAAGTTATTTTGGGCATGTTGTCTGTTCGGGATTGTGTGTGTGTAAGAGAGAGAGAGGGGGAGAGAGAGAGAGAGCTATCAATAGGGACATCAGGGTTAAGGGCCACAGGTCCAGGTTCTGCAGCACCACGGACAGAAGGACCTGCAGACTGAGAGACAAACGGGGACAGAGAGAGGGATTACTGACATATATTTATAACATGAATAATCAGATAGAGAGGGAGGAGCTCAGTGTGTCATAGGAGGTTATGCCACAAGTGTTGGACTATGACAGCATATTGATTATTGTACTGATTAACTATAAACTTTGATAAAAAGGAAAGTCTTTAGTCTACTCTTGAACATAGAGATGGTGTCTTTGTCATGAACCAAAACGGGGACCTGCTTCCACAATAAAGGAGCTTGATAACTGAAAGCTCTGCCCCCCTTGGAATTGTTTGGAACCAAGAGCAGGCCAGCATTTTGGGACCGCAGGGCCCTACCGGGGCGATATGGCATAATGAGCTCTGTAAGGTAAGGAGGGGGCCATAGAGTACGAAGAGCAAAACCCGGAGAATCAACTGGACTAGTTCAAGTTTAATTGAAGACGTTTCGCCTCTCATCCAAGAAGCTTCTTCAGTTCTGAGAGACTGGTCGGGGGTCCAGCTGCTTATACTCCTGTTGGAGCAGGTGCATCAGCGCAGTAGGCCAGCATTACCAGAGAGTCTAAGTCTGTGGGGGGAGCCCGGATAGCCAGCTCATCTTTAATGGCGTCTGACAGGCCGTTGTGGAAAGCGTCGCACAACGCAGTCAGCATCAGGATTGTGCAAAGAGTGAGGGTTCAGTGTAAATGCACTGATAATGATATGCAGTTAACACGGAGAATCAACTGGACTAGTTCAAGTTTAATTGAAGACGTTTCGCCTCTCATCCAAGAGGCTTCTTCTTAGAGAGACTAATTACTTCTCAGGTGAGTGCCTTAAGGTGCCTATTTTCCCCTCTGTTTCCATTGGTGGATTTTCTGTAAGCAAAAGCCATGCTGAGTGTTGATTATGCACATTATGCATCCACCAGAGCGTGAGTGAGAAGGAGCCCTTTGGTCTTGTTCTGGTATCTTGTATGCATGAGAAAAAATCAGACATGGAGCACTTCATTATGTAACCCTGATTAGTACACACATAGTCTGCACATGCACCTCTGCAAGATGACGAAGGTGTGTGTGTGTGTGTGTGTGTTTGTGTGCTTAGAGGTTTCTCGTGTTTCCACTTCTCAACAGCAGTTTGCGCTCCAGTATGTCGTGTCTGAATAAGTCATTATTTCATAAAGATGAAGGATACTTTTTTTTTGACGCAACAGCATGACAGAGTACGCCATCATAAATTGTTTAGGACAGTCATTATAAGTAGTGGGTCAATTCAATTTTATTCAATTTTATTTATAAAGCGCCAGATCACAACAGAACAAAGAGAGAGAGGTGGAGGCGCATATACAGTATATATCAAGGCACTGTTCCAAGAAGAATATCCAAGACTATGTGGACAGCCCACCTCTTGGACCTGTTGGGTTAAAAGAGAAAGGGCCAGGAGCTAATCAACAACAACATGTATATATATACAGCAACAACAGCTGTATATATATACATGACTAATTGCAGTCTTTCTTTAGAAAATAAAACAGGATGACCCTAAAACCTGAACCATCATATGTCCAAGCTCATGAAGTCAAGTGATTCATTTTGAAGATCAGTAAAGTGAACTGACCAACCAATAAATCAACATTAGCATTAGTAAATTTAAGGTTCACTAATGTTCAGCATTGTCCCACACTAAATGCAAAATCACATTACTACAACAACAACAACAACAATTTGTGCTGCAGGTTCATATATTTCTGGTTGGGTAAATTCAGCAGATTCATACTAATGGTGTTAATGTGTGTGTGTGTGTGGGGGGGGGGGGGGGGGGGGGTTACAGGTCTCTTATGTCAAGGCCATAGACATCTGGATGGCAGTGTGTCTTCTCTTCGTCTTCTCCGCACTGCTGGAATATGCTGCTGTCAACTTTGTATCGAGGCAACATAAAGAGCTGCTGCGATTCAGACGTTATCACAAGAACAAGAGCAAGGTAAAAGGAAAAAAAAAAGACAAACCATGCGCCAGATAACACGGTCCACAGTCCACACTACATCACTCTGAAAAAAACAATACATCATAACAATACACCTGTACGTTTACATTTTTATACCCACACACAAACACGTACACAATATGGAAACACTGCACCAGACCAGTGTGGACTTCTGTGGTTTGAGGCTGCCATCTTCTGCTGATGTGTTGCCATTAGTTTAGAAAGAAATGAGCGGGGGTTTAAAAAATGCTGATGGAAAGAACACTATTCCTGATGTGTGACAGAAAATATTCGATGTTCTTCAAACGTTATTAAATGTACTGTAGGAATGATAAAGCATGCCTGTAATTTCATCATGTGTATTTTTTTTTTTTAGGTTTCTTTTTTAGATTTCAGTTGTTTCTCAAGAAAGAGACGAACCTATAATCCATGCATGAATAAGATCTCTGCGGGTCGGGATCAAGTCAGCATTCAGTCAACTCACACAATGTCTCAATGTTGGGGAAAAAAAAGGCAGAACATTTCAGCTGTGTCAGAGGCAACTGAGTTTTTAACATGCAGGTTCAGAAAGAAATAGGACAATTTCAGGCATTTGTCCTATGTGAGATGCACAAGACACAAATACTGAACTTTCGGCTTGTCCCGTGAGGCGTCGCCACAACCAATCAATGTTCTCCACTTCACCCTGTCCTTTGCATCGTCCGTGCACAAGACACATAAGAGGTTGTGTTTCCTTAATTATTCAACAGAATGTGCACTTTCTTTTAAAAGTCATGCACCTGATTAATAGCAGATGGGATAAAATATGAGATGAGATGATACATTATAAATAAAGGAAATGGTAGTTACATTACCTGCAGTGACCTGTGTGCGACATAAATAAGTTGGTCTCTCCCCACGGGGTCATTTTCAAACTAGAAAAGCACTCAGAGAGCGCAGACCTCCGCCAAGTAGTTCATTCCTCTCCGAATTGGATTTACGCCATCCATATGGTGATCTATAATTATAATAATTATATATATATATATTATGGTGATATGGATCATCATCAAAAGGTAAAAGTAAATCAGAGATGATGTGTACAGGTATTTTTAACTGATTTTTGGATCCGTAAATAAGGCTTTCAATGTTAAAATTCAAAAACTTTTCTTGACCTCATTCCGGATCTGTACTAGTAGCACGGGAACCAAAGCTTCTACCGTCCGCCTCAGTCCGTGAAACCAGGAAGACTCTTTGCTCATGTGACAGTCCGACTCCGTGATCTTCATTGTCTCGAAGATGATGTGAAAAGCACCATTATAAATAGCCAGTGGAGTGGTTGCAACTTTATTTAAAATAGTGTTGTAGTCTGTCCTGGGGGGGGCTGATTCCTGGATGGGCGGGCCCGGCCCGTGTGAGCCCGTGTGCGTATTGTAACCTACATTTCCTGTTTTTAGCTCACGAGTGGTCTTCTGTTGCCGATCTGCTTCAAAGACCTATGTTGTGCGTTCAGAGTTGCTCCGCTGCTTACTTTGGTTGTTCAGTTGTTTCAAGGGTGTTTAATTTCCCCATCAGTCAATCCCCCCCCCCCCACTCTAATGTTTATCCTTGTCTCCCAAACAGGAAGGGGAGGTACATGAAAGCCGAGTGACCTCCACAGTCGCTGTCACCTCTACTCCCAGCAACAGCAAGGACTCAAAGTCCAGCATCAACAACGCTGTCACAATCGGGAACACCCCAGGAAACACGAGAAACACCACCCAAAATCCACCTGTTGCATTATCAGGTAGAGTGGGTAAAAGCACCGAAGAGATGAGGAAGTTATTTATCGACAGAGCCAAAAAGATTGACACTGTGTCGAGGGCTGGCTTCCCTCTGGCCTTTCTCTTTTTCAATATTTTCTACTGGGTTCTTTACAAGATACTTCGACATGAAGATGTGCATATTCTATAGAATAAGAGGGAAGGTGGTAGATTATTCAGACACGGTATGTACCACGCTGATGCACGAGGACACTCGATTTAACGCCCTTTATTTTCTTGTCCCTTAACCCTGACAATGAGAACCATTCAGGCTGACCTGAAGCCGTGTCAGTGTCACACAATCAATGCAGGAAGCACACAAAGAGGTAGGCAATGAGCCAACCTCTCCAAAGGTAGGTGGAGCGCGTGTTACTCTACTAAGCATATAAGTTCCGCTATGCATGTTTAGCAACTTCCAAACTTCCTCTCAACAAGGGTTGGGTGTCGTTTGAATTTTATCATTTCATATGCACTGCAAGTGACCCAAGCGCGCTTCACCCGTTTCTTGATTTTGGCTGTATCTGTGAATATTCTTAAGTTATGGGCAAAAAAAAAAAAAGTGAGTGGTAAGGATGGGACTGAGAAGAAGAAAACGCATGATGACGATGGAGATGAAGCATCAAATTATCGATAAACTTGACCATAGTAGCCAACGGGGGGTTTCGTTTAACGATGGTGTCTCTGGAACATGGCGCTATCAAGTGAGGACCTGCAGTGTATACTGTATGTACACTGCTGAAAGAAATAAGGGGAACACTGAAATCACACATTCCAGATCTCAATGAAGGAAATATTCCAGTTACTAATTCCATAGTATAATCCACTGAGAACAAAGTATTATAAAAGCAATCGAAGGAATGCAATATCATTATCTCAGTGAGGACTGGATTCAAAGCATATCCAAAAGTGGGAAAACTCACATGCCGGGCCAACTTGTGTGAATTTCCCAGCTGCACAGCCCCCCATTTTCACGTGGCGGTCTGTGCAGCCCTCGAAGGGCATGCCTCCCCAGATCATCGCTGACCCAAGGTCCAAACCTGATGTACTGGAGGATGTTTTAGGCGGTGTAACGTTCTCGATGACATCGCCCGATTTGTCGCATCTGTCACATGTGGTCACGGTGAACCTGTTCTCATCAACGAAGAGAACAGGCACCAGTGGCAAATGTGCAAATGATGGTGTTGTGCTGGGTTGTTGCCCTCCAACAGCCCAACCCTACCTCTCCTGGTGAACTGGCCCCCCGTCACCTTGTGTCTACTTCATGCTCTTGACACTGTGTTGGGAGTCACGGCAAAACCTTCTGGCCACTGCGTGTATGGATGTTCCATCCTGGAGTAGCTGCACTCTTTTAGAACATTATAATACATACCAGAGAGACAATGAAGACTAATCAGAGAAATGTTACGTATGAGAACACAAGAGCACATTTATTTATTTTATGCCACAAAAAGTGATGGAGATTACAATTCAAAATTTACCATTTCCTTACTGTTTATGAAATTTCCACACCACCTGCACTTAATGATTCCGTGGGACTTTTGTTTTGTTTGTCTATCAGGTAGATTTTCTATATGGATAAATGTTTTTTTGTTTTTTTTACCTAAACCTGGTCTTAAGTTACTTTCCACATAACAGCAATGCAACAAAAATGTATCAATTGCAAATCAGTGATTCTTGTGTAAAGAAAAACATTCAAAATCTGTACCCGTATGTAGAATGGTTGGCTGTTATTTAAGGTCAACATGATTTACCGTTAATATACTAAAACTAAATAATTACTTGATAATACACCTCCAGTGGAGAGAAGCTCACACTGAGACCCGTTACGTTTTTCCACCTCATGGTTAACTCGCATAGGTGTTGCCTCATTGGAGCTCAGGTCCATGTGGACATGTTCAGACTCTCGTTTCTCAATTTCCTGTTGGTTTTGTTCAACCAGTTTATGATGAAAAACCTTATAGCTGTTTGGGTGTGTTGTGGTTTTCCACATGCGTGCTTACACTTACATGTTGTGCAAGGTCATCCTGAATGCCATCAGTCATTACCGGTAGTTGTTGTGCAGTATTTGGAATAATCCCAGTGACGCGGAGTCACAAGTTGACACCCGATACTCTGCGAGATAATATGGTTATCAAGATTTTATGTATAAGACATGTCTTTGTTGAGACACTTGCAAATTAATGGCAATACAATTAAACACATGTATAGTGTTTAGGGGCAGCTGTACATGCACATGGATTGACAACAGCATAGCTATAAATAAAATTAATGTTAGCAAGTGGACAGCAAGGAAGACAAATGTGGACAGAGAGAGAAAATAGGGGGGTTCAGTAATCATAGTAGCTGCTTAAATGTACAATGAAGTGTGACATTTTACCTCTGTAAAAACCCTTCTGCCCAGTTCTTTCCAGCCACTTCAATCAGGTTGTGGCTTGATGATTGAACTGTAAACTGTAAGCACATAAATATTGAGCCTTGGCTCGAGACTGTAGATGATTTACTTACACAGCATGAATAAACAACACAAAAGAATACAGTGCACGCCCATCTCTACAGCAGTCGATATCAGCCCTCTTCACAAACTCACAAGCAAAACTGTGACCGTGGTGCTGTTGTTTCCAGAATTGAGTTTCTGGTGAAAGTGAATCTGTATGAGTTTACTGTAGTGTTTATATCTATCACACACACACTGTGAAAATCTATGATGTACAATATGTACATATTAATTTTGTACAAAAAATATATAAGGATTTAAAATATTTTAAAATCTGAATATTGTATTGTTTCTTCTTTTGGATTTATTTATTTATTTTATATATTTTGTTTTGGTTTTTTGCTGTTGGAAAGAGGTATTTGCTGTTTTCACTAATCAATGAAATTCTGATGATGATGTTATGTAATGGGACCAATACGCCAGGTTTTCACTGTCAAACCAAAAATGTATAGACTACTACCAGTGATGCAGTTTTCCCAACAGTGTGTCAACCTACCAATTAAAACATGTAAACATGTCTACTTGACTTTTAAAATGTTGAATAATGTTTCATATGTGCCATCTGCTTTCTGTGAATAACTTGTTTTCTGGTTTATGTGTGGTAAATGTGGGGATTTGTGGGGAATATTTTACATGTCACAAGTCGTAGTTCACTAACAGTGTGAAGATATCTCTTATCAACGCCCTGGGTGAAGCCGACTACAGTCGCCTTGTAGCTGAGCTACACTCTATTCTCGGTCCAATTTCAATTGCCAGAGGTTGCATTTCATCAAAACCTTTTTTCATCCACATTTAAAACAAAAAACATGTCACATTATGCACATTCTTGATCTGTTCTCTGACTTCACAAGCGCCTCAAAATACAAGAGAACGAATTGGTATTGACGTATTACATGACAAAACATTGTAGCACGATCATGCCAGGTCAAACACGTTAGGGGTAAAGGTGGAAAAAAAGGAAAACCCTCACATAGTATGTTTGATGAGATGAGAAAGCACATAGTCTTTTTATGATTATAAGACATGTATGCAGTTATTACATTGTTCTATTCCAAGTGTATTGAATTACAATAAACTCGATACCCACGTTATAGTGTTGAAAGTCTCTTGTTTCTCAATCTACCTCAGATACTTAATGGTCTCTTCCTTAGTGCCACAATAAAGATGTCAAGCAGGTCATCATTGAAAGCTTATCCTGGTCACCTCGATTAAGTACCAGTGGACAATGGTATTTAGTCTGTCTATATACATAAAAGAGATTTAAATGAGCAAAACAATCGTTTGGATGTTGGGAAGGAGCTTAAATTGTTCTGTATCTACAAATGTTCCCCGTTTCTGACGGATCAAGGATTAAGCGCTGTCATCCAGGAGGAGCTCGGAGTATAGCCACTGCTCCGCCGCGTTGAGAGGACCCAGATGAGCTGGCTCGGGCTAGTGATGGGTTAATGATACCTCAAGGAGCGTATTGACACATTACACAAACTGTGTCGACACTGTATTGACCACTCAACAGTGACCTCTGTTGTAGATCTGAAATCATTGCGGGTAAACAAAATGAAAAAAAGATGGAAAAACTTGCATGCTGTAAACCCAACATTAGCCTGTGAAATAATATTTAATCTTTATTCAATTGCTAGTCTCTTACTTAAACTATGATCATCTTTGTATAATATCATTTTCTCCACTTGTTTGCTGAGTGAAGTTTTCATGTGAAGGGTTCAGAGTTGGCATGTAAATTATAGCAAATTTGTATGTAATAAAATTCAGAGTTAAAATGTTTATGTATGGGATTTTGTTAACCAAAGTGTTCAATCATATGAAATAACACACTAAAAATTGATTCATTCACACATTTCCGAGAACGATCCATGAGTGGGAGCATGTACAGCGTGAATAAAATAGGTCCAAGCACCAAACCCTGTGGAACTCCATAATCAACTTCTGTGTACGTAGAATATTTATCGTGAACATGTATAAACTGAAAGTGTGGGGATATTCCTGAGACTCACTCTGTTATTCTGTAAAGTATAAATTGTGATTCATTGTCGTCAGCAGCTGTTTGTTTCCGTTCATTTCAACACAGTGTGCACACCAACGTGCACAGACCTGAACCCTTGTGTAATATTTCACTGAATAGCACTTGCATGTTATGTAACAGCAATCTCGTAGTAGACATTTGATAAGCTAAGAAGAACATAGTGAGATCGGCAACTTGGAAAAGCTTTGACAACTGTTTTATTGTCTGCAAGAAATACAGATGTGTGAATATGAAACAGGAGAAGGAGGGGAGGAAGAGCACAGAAAAAGGCAGAGAGGGAGGTGTTCAGTAAGTAGGGGGAGACAGGAGGGAAGGTACAACAAGCTGGATAAAACCTGTAATTATGAACCTACGGAGTTTATTTAGACTTTGAGTCTCTCTCTCTCTCTCTCTCTCTCTCTCTCTCTCTCTCTCTCTCTCTCCCCCTCCCTGACACAGATGCAGTGTTGGTATAGACTGATAAGCTGGGGGGGGAGAGGGAGGGAAAACAGCTAAATAGAAGAGTGCAAACAAACATAGGGTGAGAAAGTGTGCAGCTAGAGCAGATGGGTTACTAAATACTCAGGAGAGGATAGAACGAATAGTGAAAGAGTAGTGACAGACGGAACGAAAGAGAATAATAGCTGCAACAGGTTTGGCTGCCGTGCTGGGATCATGTCTCTGACTGAAAAGGTGGCTCTGGTGACTGGGGGGGCTCAAGGCATTGGGAGAGCCGTTGTCCAGTCACTCCTTCAAAGCTCAGCCAAGGTCAGTGCTGCTCTAATTGCCTCCATTCTGCAGCTTCGTATTAGAAATAAACTGAAATGTTTCTGACTTTACTCCTTTGTTAAGCAGCTATTTTGTTGAGTGCCTTCTCCGCTCATCAAACACAATCTGCTTTGACTTAGAGCCTGCCAGTGGACTGACAGCACTGACTCTACGTTTACTTTAATGTCACCATGTTGCTGTTTTCCCCATTTTTCAATGGAATGAATCGGTAATGTTCAGTAGAAATACACCGTGTGTTCTTTGTGTTTTTATTGTTTATTTTTTTCAATACACCATGAAGGTAACATACATGGGAAAAAGTCAAATAAACGTCTTTTTGGGATATTTGACATAATTGGTAACTTGTGAAGTGACTCACTTTGCAGCATGAAAATACTTTTCTGCATTTTGATTCAATTTCCTGACAAGTCTGCTAATGACTGAGTGCAAAGGTTTGCAGTCTGCATGTGTGTGTGAATGTCAAAGTCGCGAACAGATTTCTATAATAATAATGCCTTTTATTTATATAGCGCTTTTCTCTCAAAGACGCTTTTCTCTGGTTCAGGTGGCTGTGGTTGACCTGAACAAGACCTGTGGTGAAGAATGCAAAGTACAGCTGGATGCCGAGTTTGGAGAAGGCAGCAGCACCTTTATTTCATGTGACGTGTCCGATGGAGATGCGCTGAGAGGTAAGGATCAAAGATGAGCACTTTAGTTAAGGGACAATTTGTTGTTATTGATCTCTGTTCAACTGATTGAGTTAGAACCTTTATTACTGTATTATTTTATTGACAGTAATACCAATAATTGTGATCCACCTCTAAGGTTTGTGATTAAGGTGGCCATAGCTGACTTGAACAATACCTTTCCAGAAGAATGCAGCTACTTAGCCGAACAGACTGCAACAAGATACCTGTGACATTTGTGAAAACAAGCTGCAGGCAGTTGACTGTATCCTATCTTCAGGTCACATTCATTGTCCAGCTAAAGCAAAGCTTGTCTGGACTTGCTTTGCGGTAACGCTGTCCTTTATTTCACACTGCAATGCTCACTGCATCATGTGTGTATTTGTTTTTGTTTTTTACTGCCGTGCACTACTTCTTTGCAGCGGAGCTGTTGCTCTTTAATGTTTGTGTAAGTGTGGGCATGTCAGGATGAGACCCAGAATAAGTGGAAAATAAAGTGTGTGCTAATGAAAATGTTTTTCAAATGGTAAATACGAGAGGAACAAGGTTTCATTGTCTGGCATTCACAAAGTAAATCCCTGCAGGCGGATGGCTGTGGAATGCTGTTTGGTGTTGCTCCTAACTATGTGGAAGTCGTCAATATGGGCAGGGTGTGAGTTGTTTTTTTTATGTCTGAATGCAAATTCAAGTTTGTGGGTTTGATTTTTTTTGTATGGGTTTTACATGCATGCACACCTGTGTATGTACAGTTGTGTCTATATCATGCAGGTCCAAAGTCCGTTAAAGGCGTTTGTTACCACAGGTGTCCAGGTGAGTACTTACCTTTGTGGGTTTCTCACCTGACCTTCAAAAACGTCTTGATTGCTCACATGAGGGTGGAAACAAGCTAGGCAGGTCGTTCGTTGTTTTCAGTGGCAGTATTGTCTGGAAAATCGGCTAATATGCTAACAGTCATTCATCTTCTGTAAGTATTTAAGAAAGGAGAACCGCGATGTAGAGAGGGATCAAAACGCACGTGATTCTCATCATTAGCTGCAGCAGCCGGTCACTCACTGGCTCACATTGAAAAGTAGCACAGGATGAATTTTTCTTTTTTCAGGTTGGATTTTGTTTTTGTGCACTGCGGAGATTTTCGCTGCGCGAAGACCGCATCAATTACCGCGCATCAATTACCGCGCAATTACGCACAGCTTAGAGGGAACGTTGCACATGAGCGATTAAAAGACCATTAAAACATCATAAAAAATGCAGTAAAAGACAGAAGCTACCATAAATACAATGTTGCTGTGCTTCCTATTAGTGCGCTTGTGCAGGAATTTCCCTTTGGGATTAATAAAGTATTCTGAATCTGAATGATTTATTTACGAGAACAACTGCAGCTGGAACAAAGCTGTTCCTGTATTTCTTGTTGTTTTTTCCAAAGTGATTATCCAGGATTCTATGGAATATTTCTATCCTATTATCCTAATATTATCCTATTTTTTTCTCTGTGGAATAGATGCATTCCAGAGGACAGTGGACACGTTTGGTCGTCTGGACATCGTTATAAACAATGCTGGCATCAACAATGAAAAGAACTGGGAGAAGACCATACAAGTCAACCTGGTAAGACGCTCAAACTCAGGGTGAATTTTCATAATTTTTAGCGTCCGTATTTTTACAGAAATCGAGGCTTAGATCATTTCTGAACCCGCTTTGAGCCAACATGACACAAAGTTCCAGTAATGGTTGAACACTCACATTTTAGTTGGATTCTGAGCCAGACATGATCACAGGTAATGAATTTGTAGAAGACTATTGTTGTTGTTGTTGTTGCTCCTCAGTGAATCTACTCAAACCACCTTACTGTAACAGGAGGAGCTCTCGCTGGTCTGGACAGCCATCAAAACCTCTGACAAAACATGTACAACCGTATTAACTCTGATACGTTTTGGGCCAGCGCTGGTTTGTCCATCTGACTGTTAGCAAGTTCACTCGAAAATTAGCAAACAGGTTTTGAATAAACCTGTTTCAAGCATGTGGGAAGGGGTAGGGAAGCTGTTCTTGGCAGAGGGAACAATTTCAAAATACTGAAGTGTGCTTCTTAGTTACTTGCGTTTGTTGTATTGATTCAGTGTTTTCTTCTTCTTGTTGCTGTTTAGCTGAGCATTTAATATATTCATAAACTACAGCCTTTGTCAGGTCAATTCAATTCATTTATATTTATATAGTGCTAGAAAGTTATCTCAAGGCACTTTATAAGGTCACCCGTTATTACAAATGGGTCTTCTGAATAAAGTACCACAGCATTTGCCAACCAGCATAAATAAGCTACAAATTTTATTCCATATTAATATATAAAACATAAAATCTTTGCCAGAATTCAAGTTTCATTGTCCCTAAAAGACCTGAGCAACACCCCCTCTGCAGCCCCTTCCGACTGAGGCTGGACTGAAGCCATCCCCTCAAACTTGATGACAATCATACAAAGCCTGCATCCTGCTAAGCAAAATCCCAGCATGCAGCTCAACCTCCCGCTGTGGAAAAGCATGCCCAGCTTCCCAGCGTACACAAATAACAGCGTGACTCTATAAGCAATTAACCAAATATTTATTTTTAGGGGAATTAAAATGATACAATAAGGGGCATGTATACCTTTATCAGCTTTTAATGGCGCTGTCAGACCAACAGTTTCGAGCCTCCTACGTCTCACTGTATTCATACCAGTACTAGGAATGCTACATTGTGTAATCCAGTGGTTTGGATAGCGCTGTCACTGCATGGCATACAGCAAAGGTTATGCTTAAAAATATCATGTTTAAAGTACAACTCCAAGCTGTTGTTTATGTCGCCGGTGCGTGATGTCCGGATGGCCTGGAAGAGCAGCCAGCTTAGGCAAAACGGAAATCAACAATATATACCGGGAATGCACTGCCGGTGTGGAGATGATGTGGAAAACAAATGAATGATACGATTGCAGGAATGGCAGTATCTGAAATGAAAGATTTAATGATTCGGTCGGTTGGTATGTTGGATGTATATTTCAAAGAACGTGTTACTCATCTCATCCCGTGTTTTTTGTTGGTGCAACATTTAGCGATCATTAAACAACATCCTCATCAGCCCGGCAA
Source organism: Brachionichthys hirsutus (assembly GCF_040956055.1). NCBI lineage: Eukaryota > Metazoa > Chordata > Actinopteri > Lophiiformes > Brachionichthyidae > Brachionichthys > Brachionichthys hirsutus. The sequence goes on from NC_090913.1 coordinate 4,958,661, forward strand.
AATATGCGTCTCTCAGCAACTGTTGCTTTTATTCATGACACACAGATGAGGTTCATGAAAAGCATACAAGCCTGTGTGAAGGCTAAAACTGACGATGTCGGTCTTTATTTTTGCAGACTTCGGTAATTAAAGGGACCTACCTGGCATTGGAGCACATGAGTAAAGAGTACGGCAAGGAAGGAGGCATCATCATCAATGTATCCTCCATGGCAGGTACGAGCGATCAATCGATAGATAGATAGATAATTTGAATGAACTAATTTTGTACTATAAAAAATTGGCTTTATAGAAATATCTTTATTCAATCTCAGCTGTAATACTACAACAGGGGTGCCCATTACGTCAGTCGCAAAGGTAGGATGGTAGATCGGATGGCATTAAAAAAGAAGACGTCAGTCTATCATCCGTCTGCACTGTGGAATTTGTGACTTGATTCCACCATACTAATTTAATGCCTATAGGCCATGTGAGTTTTGAGGAAATGTCAGCCAGGTTTGGCTCAGTGGGAAAAGTTTCATGTTCCCAACAAGATCCATATAAAATGGAGGCATTGGCTTCTTAGAACTTGTTGCAAGAAGAATCGGTGTTTGCTCTTCTGTCCAGTCAACTTGAAAGGCTCAGATTTCACTGTCAACTTTTTTTTATCCTTGATAATGTCATATGTTATGCATGTTGAGAACTTGAGCCGAGAGTCACCCGAGCTGCTCCACGGAGTGATTCCAGATGTGGCTGTGAAGTATGCTTTCAATTACCTCTTTTCCTGCTAGATGAAATGGTCTTGATGAAAGCCTCTCACAGTCCATAAACCCATGTGCTGCAGACTGTTTGAAGACCCATTAATTAAAAAAAATTAAAAGCACATGAATTTAGTATTCACCAAACATTCTCCTTTATGAAAGACATATTTATTTATGTCAAAATGTCACGACCAGTTCATTTCTCAGAATCTCTCAAATGCCCAGTCTTTGAAAGCAGCACCATTTGTGTGTGTGTGTGTGTGTGTGTGTGTGTGTGTGTAAGAACAAGAGAGGTACGGATGTGGGGTATCTAGAGAGCAAAATAAAGATGAAGACAAAACTTTATTTTAGACACAAAAGTGCGGAATGATCTCAGTCCAATAGTTTATGTATTAGTTGATTTTTGATTTGCATGACACACACACACACACACACACACACACAAACCTACACACACACGCACACTGTCCTCATGGGGAAATACTTTCCATGTACTTTCCTTCTGAAATTGAGCCTGCTTGCTTTAAGGTTGCATCAAACTACAGCATTGTGCAACTTACAAAGAAACCATGAGTTCTGTAAACAAGTTGTTTATTTCCCTGTGCTTAATTTGTTGTTTTGTTTTTGGGATTGTGTTTCTTTTTTTTGGGGGGGGGGGGGGCAGGATTATACAAAAACTACACAGCAGATTTGAAAGAAGATTGATTAAATTTTGCAGCAAAGCCCGATCCAGAAATTGCTTTTCATTTCCTTGGGTTGGGCCATCTGATGCCATTTGGCGAAGGACACACACTTAATTGTATGTGTCGTGCGCACGTTACACATTTTATGTGTCATATGTAGATTTGGAAAATCCCTCGACCGCCACTTCACGTCAGCCATTTCTACGAGGATGTATTTGATCGGTTTTCAGCGTGCTGATTGGCTGTTCCTTCCACCCCCAGAGGAGTAATATCCTGTCGATGACAACAACAATACTTCGGATAGAGCTATGGTTTCACATTTCACTTGCTTATCTGGAACAGTCAGTCCACGTTTCCCACGGTGTGAAAACAATTCCTTTGAGTCTGACGTCACCAAAGGACGTCAGGCTTTGAAGGTAACCTTTTCAGAAATGCAGCATTATTCCGGTCTGTCTTTCTGAGGATTGTATGAACGTTAATAAATAAATAAAAACAGATTATTTTACTATTTTATGTTGTGAATGTGTGTGCTTTTTTTTATTCTCAGAAATTGCTTTTCATCCATTTGTAAATCTAAAACTGTACAGCCTCCAGTAATAGCAAACATATGGTGCTTGCTCAATAATGTGAGTGTGTGTGTGTGTGTGTGTGTGTGTGTGGGTGGGTGGGTACTTTTCCTAACTTTTTAACTTCCATTTTGACAGCAATGTATTTGAGCTCTAAATATCAGCTCCAAGTTAACATTGTAGTTGCTTAACGTTCAACATTTCCTTTAAGTCTTTTAAGTTTAAGTTTTTCTCAATTACTTTGATCATTTCTTGAAGCAGAAACGTCAGCGCGCATAGAGCCGGATGCTCGTACGCTCTCCACCTCCAAGTGGATAGAAAAACTCCTCAATGGGATTGAGGAAAGGAGAGTACATATGGTAGGAAAGCCATGACCATCCTTGGATGAGGAGTGAAGCAGGCCTTTATGGAAATTCACGTTGTCCCAAACACTAACCTAATTGTGCAGACGAGGCCCTTTGAGATCTCATTTTCAGGGATCGAATCAAGATAAAGGCGGTCCAAGAAGACGAGGAGCTTCTGTGCATTGACTTGGGATGTGATATAGCAAACTGAAATAGCAGCGCTGCACTTTCAGTTTGTTCCAATGAGATTCTTGAATGGTGTTAATGGTTTTACAATATTTTGTTGATTGATTTTTTTTTTTTATAAAATGAAGGAGAAATTAAATAAATTATCTTGTGAATAATTAACAAGTGGTTTGGAGATTTGTCCATGTTGTTTTGAAAACGTAATATCAGCTTCAAGAAATGAGCCAAATCAACTGAGAAAAACTTACTATATATGTCATCGTATTTTAATATCAGACACTCTGTAAATCATAATTGTATAATCCCCCCTCTGGATCTTTCTATGTTTTCTGTCAATTTTCCTTTTCTTTACGTTTGGTTTAAAATGTTTCCGTGTGAATGAATGAATGTGGTGAAGTGAAAGCGATAGCACGACACGCTCCCTGTGATGCATTTGCATTCTTTCCATCCTTGTAGCTGCTTTATATTTGCTGAGAACTTTATGACAGCCTCCTCTACTGCCTCGGTTTGATGACGTAGAATTGCTTGACTCATCACTGCTTTCTCGTGGGCATAGGACTTAAAATTATTGCGAAAATTGTATTGTTAAATGTCGATGATTTATGTACTAAGGACTTTCAACGGAAACAAGACCGCAAGGGCTTTTTTGAAATGCTCCTCTTAGACAGGATGTTTGACTTTATTCGTACTGTAATACATGCTACTGTGTGACTGTACTTGTACTCTAACATTCTATCTAATAAATATATTCGTCATCATCATCAACATCCCTGCCAATCTAAGCAATATAGAAATGTAAAATGTGGTCACTCATACATTGTTGAAACAGAGTGAGCCATTAGCTGGAGCAACATTCGGCTACATGTTTGTCTAAAAGGAAACTGACTCTGAAATGACTGTTTTTTTGCCAGCGAGTGGGTTCGTGGCTTTGAGACATCTGCTGTGCACACGAGGCTCGTGCAGCAATGATAACCGAAAGCAGCCGATGAGCCCTGTGTGCACAACAACGGCTCATCTGCTGCGGAGCTGCCTTAATGGGCCCAAGGAAGAGGACGACTCAAGGTCAAGAACATGGCAACATGACACGCCGAGTGTTTTAACCAAGTAGGGGAGACAGTCATTTGAATGTATAGGAATGTATAAGAAAAAGAAAAAAAACATTGTTCTGCTCTTACAAATGTATTAAAGAAGTGCTTTGTAAAGAACGGCTTCGCATTACAGTGCGTTGTTCCCTGTTCTGATAACCAGCACCTCCCAAAACGTCGACGTTGTACAATTTGCATTTGGTTTTCCTCTTCTTGGAATTAGCTGCTAACTGCGACTTGCTGCTTTCTAAATCCTCTGCTTCGGGCCGCGCCTCTAATAAGTTGATCGATATTTGCAGCCTTGTTTTTGCTTCCCCGACTTCCTTCCCCACTTCCCACAGATGTGCCTTTCAGTGCTTTCATTACCTCTGCAGCTGTCGCAGGGTTGAAACTGTGTTCACACAGAACATCAGGGAGAACTTAATTAAAGCCCTGCCTTGAAAGTGCTGTGTGAAAGGGGGCGGCAGCCCGCATGGTGAGGGGGTTACTGATAATTGCACAGCGTTGCTGCTTGTAACATGTCTCTTCTTTTGTCTCCTGTCTTGTGCAATTCAGCCTTCCTGCATTCTCCTCATCAGCCTGTCTATACTGCTACTAAACATGGAGTAATGGGCTTCACCCGAGCTATGGCGGTAAGGCACACAAGCACGCACTCTCCGTGAAACAAAAAACAACAACTACAACACTGTGGCTGGTAATCTTTCAGTTTTGCAGAATAGGATTTCCTCCAAGCAAAGCAAAACTCAACAGCTCATTGTTAGTGTTCTTCGCAGGACGCTTCCTCTCAGGGCAACTACGGCGTTCGTATCAACGTCCTGTGCCCGGGCTTCGTCGACACCCCTTTGCTGCATTCGGTGGAAGATGAAAACAACATGGGCAAGTTGGTCAAGTTCAAGGATGAGTTTAAAGACAGCATGCGGAAGTTTGGCGTTTTACAGTAAGTGAACTCAAACACAATAATAATAATACATTTTATTTATATAGCGCTTTTCTAAACACTCAAAGTCTCTTTACAAGAGGTACATAAGTTCAAAACAGCAAAGCAATAGAGACAGTAAAATATGAACGTGGAAATAAATTAGATTACATATAAATCAAGATTTTCCAATTTACTTATAATTGAGGCTTTTTCAAAAAAATCATATCCTGTAAAATATGCATTCAATTCACTCACTAAAAATCACAGTCATAAAAGGGTCTGACATGCATGCATGCAAAATATTTCCTGGATCTGATCCAGAATGAGGTCAGGAAAAAATATAAAAAATTTAACATTGAAAACTCCATTTACAGATTCAGAAAGCAGCTAAAAAATACACATCAACTCTGATTCACTTTTACTTTCCGAGCTTGGTGTAGAAAGATAACAAGAACAATTTAGAACCTTTTGATGATGATCCGGATCACCATGTGGATCCAGGAATTTTTAAATATATGACTGTTTGGCAGATGTTTGTGCTCTCTGATTGCTTTTCTAGTCATAAACTTTGTGTTATGGCTCCAGCCTATCTTGCATCTAGAGGTAGAATCCAACATGTCTACCAGCATGTCCAGACATTTTGTGCACAGAGATTGTTTTGAAAACTTTGCATTGTGGATTTGAATGGGAAGCGAAAACCTTCCCATTTTCTATAAAGAATTGTATGTTTATTTTTTAAACTGGATGATGCATATTCCCACACAGAATCCACAGAACTATACAATGGACATTGTCTCATATTGTGCCGTTTGTCCTGTCTGCGCTTGCTTCCAGGCCGTCGCTGATAGCGGAGGGCATGATGATGTTAATCCTGGACAGCAATCTGAACGGCGCAGTAATGAAGATCACCTGCTCCAAAGGAATTCACTTCCACACCTATGAGCCCATGTCTGCTTGATTCTCAAGCTGAGCCGGAAGCCAGCGCTCCTGACTCCTGGCAGCTAAAGCGGTTGATCCCGTTTGGCTTCGACACACCCAGAAATCACTCAGGATGCCAGTTAAAGCCAATGGCTGAACAGCATCGGCGCACCGCGTGGCTCCGACAGGCGAAGATGACCTGTCTGATTTTTCATAGACAATGTCTCAAATCCAAGTCTTGTTTGTCTGATTGAACGATTTAAATTTGATGATATTAAGAAATGCAATAGAGGTCCGGTGTTTTCACAGGCAGTCACAATCTAAAATGTTCATGAATGTTTTGTTAACCATTGTCAGGAACATTTCCTGCTCTTCTATATGATGTCTATATACACATTATAAAATGGGAGCCATGGAAAGTGTTTACTGGTATTGTAAATGGACTGCACTTATCCCATCACCTGACCACCATTACAATCTAAATCTTTCCTTTGCCCAAGAACAATTTAGCCAACAACAAAACTGTATCACAGCAGTAAGAAAAAACACAAAGTCACCCTGACTATACAGACTAATGACAACAGCTGGGCTGCGTGTCCATGACCGACATTCAGGTTCAGGGGCGCCTGCGATCGCAGAAACGTTTTCACGTGCACCAGTCCGTTGCGTTCTCCAGGTTCCTCCGACTCTGTGCTGCTGTGAGCTCAGCCACATTTGCAAAATACTGTCATGTTAAATTTATGTCTTGTATTTAAAATGAACAATCACAAGGACATGCTAAATGTGACTGAAGGCCGTGCACGGGCGGCAGTTGATTTGCACGGTTTAAAAAGGATCATGAGTCGTGAGTACGGCTGGCAGTGAGAAGGGGTCGACAGTTACGTACTCCTTCAATACACATTTGAAGATACTTCATAAATACTAGTTAATCAATAGCTTGTTACAACTGTGAGTGTTACTTCTTACAGTACTTGTATGCAGTTGTGAAGATATGAAGTTACAACTAGTACTAAACGGTTCCTACATTAAGATATTTTTTGTTCTTGTAAATCATAAGCATGAATATTTTTCTTAGCTCCACTGAGGAGCCGTTGTTCGTAGTTTTCTAGGATCATTCACAAGTTTTTCTATAGTCTGAGCCTCATCCATGTTGGCAGGACGTTGTCTCTTGCCACAGGTCCCATCTTCTATGTGCTTTATGAATTATTTGGGGTGGGTTTTTTTACTATTTCCGGTGCTCGTTTAACGTTCCTATTTCTGTATTGTAGATATTTTTGCAATGCTATCCGCATGCAAAGAACACAAAGATCATAAGTCTCATATAAATCTGCCGTTGTTGCTTTATTCCAATATTTTCATTTTTACAACAAACAGTAAATCAGGATTCAGACATTTTATATACAGGCAAATATTTTTGACAAATGCTCATACTCTACTCATTAATGATCCTCCTCTACAAATCACGCACAGTGAGCATGCTAGTTACTCATCGATGAAAATAATTGCAGCCCTGTTTGCATTTTCCTTTTCTATTATCAAAGTTAAACTGTGTGCCTTGTGTTTTTTTTCCTTCAATAAGTTAACGTTCCCTTGTGCTGTGTGTGTGTGTGTGTGTGTGTGAGAGAGAGAGAGAGAGCGTTAGAAGGGGTTAATACGGAGTCCTGTTCCCAGAGGGGAGAAGGGATTAACTTTAGCCCACATCAGAGCGTCGTTGAGGGAGATCGCTGATTTGCCGTCTTCCAGTAAAAACACTGGACCCTGCCAAACATTGGATAAAAGAGAATCATGATCGTGTCATCGCGTCAGATACATCAGTGCTGATATACACTCAAATATAACGCAAGCACACACACCTGTATCCGGTGTCCGGTGAAGCAGGACAGTTGAACATCTGAATGGCTCGGCAGATTCGAGCCGGTCACGTGATCTGCACCGAGCGAGACCGATGCGGCTGAGAGAGAGAGAAGAATTCTGATTATTATCAGGGTACGTGAATATTTTTCATCCACCATGTGACGGCCTCGGCATCAACCGTCAACCAGGAGTCGATACCAAAATTGATGGTCGAGCAGAATTTTATTTCCAGCTCCAATGACACTGAAAGGAGTTTCAGAGATGCCGTTTTTACCCGAGTCTGCAGGCTGGATTTTCCTCTTGAGGCAGCTGAACTCCTCTTTCTGACACTCTGATGGACGGCTGGGTGAAAACAGAAAATAGAAATGTGAAGCTGTTCCTCTGCACACAAGTGATGTCGAGATGTAATGGTGATAATAGTGATTCATTTTACATTTTAAAGGTCTGTCAATTTTTTGAGTAATATCACATCATCTCGATTGATTGATTGATTGATCAATCGACCGATCTATGTTTGTGTGCCAATATAGTTATATCTATATTCAAGTTGTGGATGTTGGACACATTTCAATTTAGAATAATAAAAGATCAGCTGCAAAGGCAACAATGGCTCCATTTTTTTTCCATTTTTCCTTTCATCTTTTGTTGCGTTCTTTATATTTCTTTGGAAAAAGCAACAGAGAGAACAAAAAAGAAGAGATCAACTTCCATCCTCTTTGCAATCAGACACAATGACAAAATGTATGACATCATGTATTCAACAAAAAGTATGCAACTAAACCCCAGTGAAGTGTGTAATCAATACTGCTCCAGAGTCTGTGATTCTAAAAGACACCCTGAGTTCCCCAACAACATGCCGAATGAACAGCTTGACCTTTAAAGGCAGTGAAGGACCCCCCCCCCCCCATCCATTGCCGCAGAGTTAATTCCGCTGCTCATAAGTCACTCGGACAGCTCAAGTCTCTTATCCTGTGTTACCTTGGTAACTGCTGGAAATATTGCCTTTAGCTTTTTAGCTTTGTTTGGTAGCTCCCCCCCCCCCCCCCCGCTTCACCATCTGCCTCTTTAACTGGGTTAAAGTGGGATTTGGCAGGTGGGGAAATTCTAAATCCGAGCATAACACTAGGTCCAGGAGGGAAATATGTAATTCAATCAAATATAATACCCTTAGCATGACTCTAAACTGTAACTCTAACATGATCAAAAATCCATTATTAGTCACTTTCATTATAATCTGTAACCACAGTTACGGCTAACAAGTTGCATCATGCTATAAACGCATGAGGCTGCTGTTACTGGTAAAGTAGAATCTAGCTGCGTGAAACAAAGTCATCAGGAAGATTCTTGACACCGTTCAGCCAGCTACAAGTACAAGAATCTGTGCATCCATGATCCACCGCTGCAGATTCTCCTGAGTATTTATATGTTATTAGTGATCAGAATGACTAAAGTCAATCCAGTAAACGTTCTATTGAACTTGTCCTCGATGGGACTGAGCATATTGTTTGATGTTATCCTGGATTTGCGCCTTATCTAATGATAATTTTAATCAGTTTCAGTCTGGCCCTATCCGGCGGAAGATGATATGACGCTGAAGCAGCCACATTCAATATTTACGTGGATCTGTAATTCATTTTGGAACCTCGGATGCAGGAGGAACAATGGCGTTTTCGTCCAGGTCGCGGAACACTGGACCAACTCTAGACCCTCCATCGGGTGCTCGAGGGTTCGTGGGAGTTCGCCTAAACCAGTTCGCATGTGTTTTGTGGATGAGGATCAGCACCTCCAAATCCGGTTTGCCCTCTCCGGGTCGGTGGGGAGTCTTTGCCTCTAGTGGAGGAGTTCCAGTATCTTGAGGTCTTGTTCACCAGTGAGGGAAGGATGGAGCGTGAGATTGACGGACGGATCGGTGCAGCGGCTGCAGCGATGCAGTCGTTGCATCGGTCTGTCGTGGTGAAGCTGTCGATTTACCAGTCGAATCTCAGTTCCTACTCTCACCTACGGTCATGAGCTTTGGGTCGTGATGACTGAAAGGACAAGATCCCGGACACAAGAGGTCGAAATGAGTTTCCTCCGCCGGGTGGCTGAGCGCACCCTTAGAGATACGGTGAGGGGCTCAGTCTCCAGGGAGGAACTCGGAGTCGAGCTCCACATGGAGAAGAGTCAGCTAAGGTGGATGGGGCATCTAGTTCTGATGCCCCCTGGATGCCTCCCTGGGGGCATGTCCCACTGAGAGGAAGCCTAGGGGAAGACCCAGGACTATGTCTCTCGGCTGGCCCGGGAACACCTCTGGATCGTTTTAGTGTAAATAGGGCCGAGTGCCAGCTAGCAGCAGTTTGAGTTTGAGATCTAGATGAGACGACAAATGACGAAAGCCTTCATTCCGTTAACATATATACAGCGGCATTATTTAAAAGATGAATACAGTAACAACTGCGTGCCGGCCTGCCTGCATGTGTGTGTGTGTCTGTCCATACGTGCCTACGTGCCTGCGTGTGTGTGTGTGTGTGTGTGTGCGTGGGTGCGTGCGTGCAACCTACTTGCGGTTACTTTGTGTGCAGGTCTGCCAGGCATCCAGCTCCATTGACAGCTGCTCAATCTTCAGAGGAACACACACTTCCCTCCGTTTTAACAACTGGCTGAGGAACAAAGAAAAATATCTCAGTTGGACAAATTATAAATCCAATGTCAAGTATTTGTGTGTGTGTGTGTGTGTGTACCTGGTGTATTCGTAGAGTGCTGGTACTATACTGGAGTACTGTCTTCTAATGGCCAGCAGACCTCCAATATAGCCACACAGGATCAACAGCTCACTACGAGTCCTAAGTGCAAACAGACACACACACACACACGCACACACACACACACACACACACACAGAACTCTGTCACTGTGTTGATCAAGCATTTCAAAGCATGGGAGTTATTGGAAGAACAGTAAAGTAATAAAGGTTCTGACTCAGTCAGCCTGGCCGTGGTGAGGCACTCGGTTCTGACATAACTCATCAAATCAAGGATTGGCCCAATACTATCCACCGTCCAATCAGATCCAGTCAGCTGCTCTGGTGAGGAGAAAGAGTTTCTAATGAATCAGTCGTCACAAAGTCAGACATTGTCTTTTTGTTTCTAAGTACACACAATTAAGGGACAATTCGTGGACATTGATTTAAAAAAGATAATGCTTAGAGAATGAGAGAGAACGTTCAAATGGAAAACATTTAATAGTATAAGTAAGTCACCAATCCTTAATGTTTTAGGTGAGTGAATTAAATACATATTTTACAAAATCAGATTTTTTATTTTTTGCATCCAGTCGGTCGACATTTAATGGGATCTAAGTTAGAACAAGACGTATTTAGACCAAATGTATTTATTTTCATCCAGAGCTATCCCACACTGGTCCTCAAAATCAGTCGGACAGAGAAAAAAAACATGCAAGCTGGTACATGCGGCGCCGACAGACAGAAACAAAACAGTTTAACAGCAAGAGACGGTTGATGCAGTTAGTGTTGACAGAGTTGAGGATTTATTAACCCTTTCTTTAAATGATACTGCCAATTTTTCAATATCACTGTTTATTTGAAAAGGAATCATCTCGTCACCATAAGGTGCAGGCACGACATTGCCTAGGCAACCGCACGTGCAATGTTTACACCATGAAAGAGTCGTCGTCAATACCTTTAACGTGAGTTATGCCTATCTGAAGGCCGTTCTCAGGTTCGGAGCTCAGCAGGTGGAATTTGACTGCTGAAAACACGTTTCCTTCACGCTGAGCTGCTTCAGCCAAGGTCTTGCACTCCTCCATGGATGGCAGGCCGCACTTGAGTGACGAGCGGCGCGTAAATCATTCAAATCAACACCATGACGTCTAAAGGTGCCTTGGATCGAACACAATGTGTGCTTACCTGTTCATGTAACTGGTTGATTTCAGCAACACTTCCTGGGTAAAAGGCACAAAGCTGAGCCAGCAAAATGCTGTTGTCGGGAATCATTCGCAGCAGGTCGGTTGACAGCTCCCTATTAGTAATAAAAAATAAAGAAATGCAATGAAAATCAATCAATCCAGTTGTTGCTCCACATCCTCGCATGGAGACAATCCCTGCAGGCAAACAGAAACGTTGTTTAGTGCCTTGCTCCACAGAGGTGAGTCTGCCTGTATTGAGCACCTCTGGCTTTTACTGCCTAACATTTAAAACGGGGCGTTTTAATAATGCTAAGCTAAACGTGGCTTCTAAAAATGTTTTTTACTCGTTAAATGTGGGGGGGAGAACATGCGAACGGCTCGCAGATTTGAAGCTGCAACCTTCTTGCTGTGAGGTAACGGCGCGATCCACTGTGCTGCCCAAATATAAAATATAAATATTTTAATTAGCGAGGAACATACTTCTAATTACTGAACACCGCAAATAACGGCAGTCTCACTTAATTCATCCCATGTTGCCTTTAGTCCGCTCGCTGTTTCAAGAAGCCAGAGCTACGCCAATGGGTGCAGAATTATTTTCAAGGTTAAATGAATTCCCCAAACTGTATATACATCGATGGAGGCATACCAGGTGGGTGTGGTCATGTACTTGCGAGCCAAGAGTTCGAGGCAGTACGCAGCGCTCTGATTGGCTACCTCTCCCAGAACGAGGCCCACGCATGCAGCCAATTCCAGCTCATTACCTCTGATCAGAGTAGACATGGCTGACTGAAAACACAACACACACACGCAACATGCCTTTTAAGTCATATCACATCCTTTTATTATCATAATTTAGTCATGATAAAGGAGAGAAGTATGAAACTTATTCTGGAAAAATGGCACCAATTCGATGCAACGTACCTTGACGTCGTCCACAGCCAGGTGGCAGCAGGCGGCCAGGACCGAGCATCTGTCCTGGAAGTACCGCTCTGCTAGTTCCCCGCACACATTATGGAGGAGGCTGGAATCAAAATAAGCAAGTAAAGACAGGGACTTTAATCCCAGTAGTCTGAAATGTCAGACAGCAGTTAAAGGAATTCTAAAAAGCAAGAACAGTGAAAACGTCCTGGCGTTTTTGTTTTCTGCATGTATGTGTGTGTGTGTGTGTGTGTGCGCGTGCATACTAAACCTCTGATATTGTTGTCGGTTGTCCACATCATTAGTCACGTGGTTGACTGGAGAGCTCTGAGGTTCACGGATGTTGCCTTCAGATGCCCCCTGGAGGTAAAGCAAAATGTACCGGTAATTATTTTTTCTGATCAATTATCCCAATTATAAAAATGACTGTTTAAATGTTTCGTCATTGCACCTGCTTCTACCTATTAATGCACAGATCATATTCTACCAATCCTCTACTACTCAGCCATTATCTAATATGTGTCCAGACTCCTCTGCCATCTCCCTGTTAGATATTTGAGTTATGCATGCACGCTCACAATACACAGGTTGCACAAACACTCTTAGTTTCTTTATCTCTACATACTCTGAGGTAATCACACACATAGATTAATCACATATAAAGTATCACACATTGTAACTGATACACGATGGGAATAAGTTAGGGCCCTAACGGCCCATCCCAGGAGGAGGGTGTAAGCACCCCCTGGGAGGAGGGTGTTTTCATGCCCACTATAAAGATCACTGCCGTAGAACATTCGGGACTCTTCTACAGAGTCCCGCTTCCGCGTCTGTAGGAGAGTCCAGCGCTGTATTTCCTTACCAGCTTTGTACTTACTGAAAACCATCAGTAAACTTGATTCGTTTTATAATCCTGACTCATTATTGAATAAACACCTCCAACATGAGATATAATAAAAGAACCGGGGAAAAAGGAGAAACCGAACATCCCCGTTAGCGTCGTCATCCACTCCCGCTCTGTACCTGCGCTATTATCAAGGCTTCAAGCAGTTGTCCCCGTCCCGTGAAGAAAGTTACGAGTTTTTTTATGTCTCCAATGGCTACGCAGTAAGGGATGGTGTCATCGTTGTCCTCAGCCATTAGCTGGTCCGCTCTCCTGCAAAATGAGCATATTTAAATGAAGTATACAAATAATTACTTAGACACTTAAGTATGTTAAAATTCTAAAAGATGACTGAATAAAATAAAGTAAAATGGAAAGAGATTAATGAATGGCTAAATAAAGAGTCTCACTGCGGTCCACACAGGGACAATAAATGTGCATTTTGGTCGATCTGCCACTGGTACATAAATTCATACACAGAAAAGTATTGGTAACAAACTAATTTTGTCCCACAGGACATATGATATATGCGTTTCAGTGGTTTCTGAAATATACTTAATAAATAAAAACACTAAAAAATATCGTTCCCAATAGCCTTCTCTTGACAGCATAGCCCATTCAAATGGGGCAAAAAGGAACGTAACAAATATCGTTGGTATAATTCACATCATTTGCAAACTGAGATTAAGTTTAAACTGTCTTTTTGCTAATTTATTAAAAAGTGGGAAAACAAATATTATTAATTTACTTCTTCGCTACATGGTTGATGATGTATGCATGCGAGGTTTCAAGAGAAAATATTGAACAGGTTTTGAGATGTAACTTTTTTTTTTGAATGCTATTCCTAAATTATTAAAAGGCTTCTCTTTGATGTATGTAAAATTTTCACTGAAATCTCGTGTTATGATCCAGAAGCAAAATTACACATTCAGAGAAAACGTAACAATTTGCATATCTTATCATTGTTTGCCGGGGCAATAAATATTTGCAATTTGTTTGTTAGTTTGTGAAGTAGATTTATAGGGTTCTGAAATTTGCTTAGAAGAGACTCATTAGACTCATTCCCAGAGTCCTTTCTTTGATAGGTCCAGCTTCACAAACGAGAAGACTTATTCCTTCTCTTTGAATTTCTTAAAACGCTTCAATGTATTTGAAATAACTTTGAGACAAACAGCCATGTTTTGTTTGGGCCAGACTTTGATGGTTTGGACATGTCCTCTTATTCAACAGGGCTTACCTCTGCATGAGTTTCTTCCAGTATCTCATGGAGACGCCTGGCGCCACAGATAAAGCTTTCTCCCACTGAGAGAGAGAGAGAGAGATAATAATAATGAGTCAGTCTAATCCGGTAATATCTTTTCAAATCTGGCTTTCCCTAATAAAAGTGCTAAAATCCTATCATTGGCAATGCTCAAATAGACTTCAAGTCAAGAACTACCTGTTGTGTTTGAAAGCATTCGATGATGCTCATACCGTATGTGAAACATTTCCATTCTTTAGCTGCCTGCAATTCAAAGACCTGCGTAAAGTCAGTTTTTGAACCTCCATAATAGTTCAAAAACGGACCCCACCCCCGCCTCCCTCCCCACACACACACACACACACACACCTGGCCGAGCTCCACCATTAATTCACAGTATCGTTGAATCTGTCCCAGTCTGAGATGGATGTCTGCTGCTTCTTTCAACCTCTCCTCTTTACTTGGAGCTCCGATTCCTCCACCAAATTTAGACATCTTGACTATAGTGAGCTCCTGGGCTTCAGACTGAATGACAGTGGAACAAATGGAAGAAGTTAAGAGAGAGAAAAAACATCTTCAAAGTTAAATTATTGGGTAGGATACAATTATTTATTTATTTTACTAAACCAAATATTATAATAGATGGACCTTGGCGGATTGATTTGGCCAATCAATCTGCACAAGGCCGTAATAATGAGTTGACAGCCGTATAGCCTCCAAATTCTAAAATGGAAAATACTGATCTGATCGTGAATAAAAGTTCAAAAAGTATAATCATTTGAATTTTTACAGCTAGTTTAACACATTCAAGATTAGTTTTACTTTACTTTGGGTTGGATGTTTGACTTGGATAGACAAGCAGCAGCAGTTTTCCAGTTTCTAAAGTGTTTTTGTTTTTGTGAGGAGTTACGGGGTAGAAAGTGACACCGATTGCTGCTCAGCTTGGTTTGCCCCTTTCCTGCTCCAAAGTATTGCTGCTATATCAGTCATTTAAAATCTTTCAGAAATCAGTCGACCTCTCGTGTAGATAAGGATTAACTGACTCCTAGGGGGTAGAATGAAAACAGGCATCTTATAAAAAAGATCATTAAAAAATATGTATTTATTATCATAACCTTGCATTATGCCGTTTATTAATTTGCTTTGAGAGTTACGAGCACATGAAAGTGAGGAAATCGTGATGAAAAAGCCAAAAATCAGTGAAGAAGTGACATTTCAAAAAGATTTAGCTATAAAGTGATAAAGTGCAGCAAGTAAATTAAGTTAGGCGATTCAGCGATAGAGTTAATGATGAATGAAGAAGACTGAAAAATCACAAGACAAACGTTTGTATCTTCCTTTAGCTCAAATTGTCTGATCTCCAAGCTGCGACTGATTTCATAAATCGTATGCAATTGTTAACTATTATTTTCTCATTCTTCTTGATGTCTCTTGTTTACTTGTTTAGCTTCAGTTCATTTGAGGACTTGAAGAAGAGAAAAGAAAACTTCTCCATCACAGTGTGGTCTCTCTCTCTCAACACACGGTGACTCGAGTTTTCCTTTTACGCAGCGTTATGTACCGTTTTGAACTTGAGCAGGTGTTTCATGTGCATCACTCCCTTGCTGTAGCTGGCTGGCAGCAGGGAGTCGTCCTGGCCGTTGATGACGGACACCAGGTCCCACAGGTTGCTGCTGCCCCCTGGAGGCTGGTTTGCAGGGTAAGGTATGTAGGAACGTGGACAAACACACACACACAATGAGGAAAGATTACGAAACACTGCTTCATGAGATTCTGCACTATGCCATTTCTTGTCAATAAAAATGTAAATATATTCTGGTATGTTTATGTCAGAATTAAAAATGATACTTTAATTTTGTTAACCCAATATCAGATGAAAGCTTTAAAGGCATACGTTTAATGAGAAAATATAAATACACCTTCTGTATTTACTGCTCAAATTCATACAGAAAATTCTTATACGCATGTACTTCTATACAGCGTTTTCAACAGAATAAACACCCAATGTTTTTTATACTAATGATTGTTTATTCTATTTTTATTAATTAAGGATTTTAGTACAATGTTTCCTGGTCTTTTACAAGGCCTTTCCCTCCTAATCTCGGTGTTTGATTTAGCCGACATAAAATAAAGGGCGCGTAGGAGATTACTTTCTGTTGACTTGCCTATCAGAGACATGCTGAAGCCAACCGGTTAAAATGAGTCTCATGCAGAATCAACAAACCTGCTCTTGTTGCTGTTTAAGCCAATGGGCTTAGCCAATGAGTGACAAGACAGTGAATGTTGGTTTATGAGCACAGTCCAGATGGAGACAGCTTGCTCTTTGAGTTATATTCATGTCAGCGTTACAAGCTGCACTTGTAAGAGCTGGAGGAGGTTGCTGGGGAGAGGGAAGTCTGGAAGTCCCAACTGAGACTGTTGCCTCTGTGAAGCGGCCCCGGATATGCGGTGGAAGACGAATGGATGGATGCAATTATTTGTATGACAATTTGTCATGATGTCAAATTTTGTCACGACAGTCCTGTTAGATTTCTTCCTACTTGTCTGAGCAAGTCAGCTCAAGTTTGAATACAAGCAAAATCGTTCGCTACCTCGGTTTTGCATGCTGCGAGATGAACTGATAAGAATAGAGCAACCTGAAAACTGGGCTACGTGAAGGTATCACTTATTATCGACAATAATAATTTAAAATCATACTTACCGAAAAACATTCAGAAAAACACCTTAGCTTCTTGGCCCTGATATCAACACTGAGTTTGTCCAACTCCTGCTTGATGTCCCGAGACACTTTACCACAGAGCAGTGGCGGGGAGCCGGGAACCATAGCTGTGTCTGCAGAAACATGCAAACGGCATAGTGAAAGGAGGTTTCAGAACAGACAGGTACGAAACAGAATAGATCTGTTCTCACCTGTGTTTCCGATGATCTTTTCCCAAGGCTGGTCTGTGAGGATGTTCAGCAGCAGCGGTGAAATGAGGGGAGTCAAGGACCAAAGTCTCACTGTGCTGTCTCTGCTACAGCTGGCCATGGTGAACGGCCGACTCTGATGGCATGTTAAACCTTAAAACATATGCGCAATAAGGTTGTAGTACAAATACTGTTAAAGGGATGGTAAGAATGGTGGTAGAGGGCTAAGATAGCTTACAAAAACTACTAAATGCAATGTTTTATGCCTAAAAACGCTGTTTACAGCATGCTTCATTCAAACACACCGAATTCATCACACAATATACTCGACAGCTGCTATTATGAATCATGATAAACAGCATATTGTGGTGCCAAAGTTTTACCCTCAAGAGGACCCACAGCATGTGCAACAGCTTCTTACCATAGACATCAGCTCCATGGTCATAGACTGTATCGAGACACGTGCCGTCTCTCGTGTCCCACACTCTGATTGTGTAGTCCCAAGAACCTACAAAATAATACAAAACACAATATAAGTACATTATCAATATTATAAAAAAATTAGGGGGGGTGTGAAACCTTGAATTATGCAATTTAGTAAAAAATAATAATAATAATAAAGAAATGTAAATGGTGAAACATTTGAATTTCCTTAACCGCTTATCCGTAACTGGGTCGCGGGTATTGCTGGAGCCTTGCCTAGCATTCTACAGGCAAAGAGGCAAGGTACACCCTGGACAAGCCGCCAGTTCATCGCAGGGCCACACATAGACAAACAGTCATTCACGCACACACCTACCGACAATTTAGTGTAATCAATTCACCTAATTTACACGTGTTTGGTGGTGGGGTTAGGGTTAGGGTTAGGGTTAGGGTTACCTTCTCGCTGTGAGGTAACATCTAACTTCATGAATTCTTTTTAGCTAAGTTAGTATAAAGTGCATTCTTCATCTTCTTATAAAATATTACTTTAGTAGGGGGTGTGAGAACACACTAATAGTTTTCTAGGGCTGCTAGACATGTTGACATTTTCATGAGCACTGGCTGCTGGCCCGTTAGTCACTGAGTCAAACCAGTACTTCAACATTTGTTTTTAATGTGTGTGCTGGCTTGCATGTGTGTCGGCATCCATCTGAGCGAGAAAGAGAGCAAGAGAAAGGGACAGAGAGAGAAAGACATTGCCCTACTTTTATGGTGTGTTAGAAATATGGACATACACTCGAAAAAAAAGAAAAAAAGGTTGCTCAACACTGCTGATCCCACACTGATAACAAAATATTAGGTGGAAAATAACATCACCTGAAATGAGGAGATAAGGAACCTCTGTGTTCCACATCAAGCCTCTGACTGGAGCTTTATGACCCCTCAGCACATTGATACATGCATCTTGTGTGTAGTCCCAAATACGAACAGTACTGCAAAGATAGACAAAGGAATTTATTTATTTTTATTATCTCATAGAGGTTTTTCGAACTGCTCTTAGCCCATGTAAAAGTCTCTGGAAAAATAGGTGTATTGCATGTGTATGTCTCCACTTACCCATCATCTGATCCGGAACACAGGATCCCCTCTCTCAATGGAGACCAACGAACATGAAATACCTTGGCCAAGTGGCCGGTGAAAACCTTCAACGGCTGATCAGAGCTTGTGGCCAGGTAGTACACGCGGACATTTTTGTCTTCACAGCCTGTTGCTATCATATCCCTAGAAAGAGAGAAACATAGTAAATAGATTTTACTTCAGAGGTCACTGGTAAAGTTCAAACATATCACAAGTTCAAATCTGGATGATTAACCCTTTAAAGCTCGCACCATGAAGTAAGCGTCAGAACACTCTAATTTTTGGAAAATAAGGTCTTAATGGAACCTTCTGACAAATTTGTCCAAAAAAAACATATACATTTTAACATTTTTATATACGTACTCTAATTTATGTAACTTTTGCAAAATCCTGATTTTTTATTCAATGGAAAATGCAGATGCATGTGTCGGCTTGTATCTATCAGCTTGTCCGGGGGGGGGGGGGGGGGGGGGGGGGGGGGTGCGTGTGCGTGCGTGCGTGTGTGTGTGTGTTTGATAAAATTTCAAAACCAAATATTTCAAACCTGTTGTGTGAGTTGGCATAACAAACACACAAACTGGACAGCGACTGCGGACAAATTTGGTTTCAGTGTCTTGATCAGGGATTTCAACATCTGTAGAAAGACTTGTCCTCCTGATCCACAACCAAGAAGTCCAAGAAGTTACCGTATGCATAAACAAATGTTCCTGCATTAGTTCCTTACTGATGAGACAAACTTATATATTTTGACTTCATTCATTTGATGAAATATCGATTGATATAAAGAATTTCAGTTGACCTTATATGCTTTATTTTTTTGTTATGTTGTGATTGTGTTTAATATGGTATTTCACTTTAAAAAACATTTGTCTTTCATACCAAATGGTATAAGCTCTTGCATGTAAGCAAAATAAATAAAGCTGTATGCCAACGAAGACTAAGTGTGTCACATATAAGCAGTCGCAGCACTGTGACTGTCGGCATGTGGATTCGAGGCTTACTTGTTGTTCTGGCTCCAGTCACATCCAAATACCGCAGCAGGATGTCTGTATTTATGGAGGACTTTACCATCGATGGTCCGGATAATGCTGTTGGCAAGAGGTATAATGTGAGAAAGACTAAACTGTAGGATGGATATTTACCTTCAGAATACAAAAGAATTCTCCAAAATACAAGTCTATGATGAGGATTTACCAGAATCCATCTCCGCTACAGGTAGCAATCCTCTTCATGTCCTTATGACTCCATGATATACAGAAGATGCCATTCTTACCATGCTGGGAGAAGAGACAGTTGTCAAACACACAATCACAGGATTGGGTTTGGGGTTAAGTTATGGATAAAACAATCCCGATGAAGAGCTGGAATGCATTTATTCTGGTAACTAAACACAGATCAATGTGTCAAATTCGACACAATTAATAAAGTGGTAGCCAACGTAGCCTATTTCTCACTTTGAAAAAGTATTTGTAAGAATTCAGAAAAAACTAATCAAAATGATCAGACATCTGATTTCTAAGGTAAAGGTTTAGGGTAACAAGTCAAAAAGAGAAGACGTTAGACTGCTGTATGTTGTGATAAAGGTAGGGTCTCTGTCGGGTCTCAGGTAGCTTGTATAAATGGAAATGGGGATGTTCAGAGATGTTCTGATTACAACAAACACATGGTGACGCTGTTCATCGCGCCTTATATATTCACATAGTAAATAGTTGTTTGCTGCAATTTTAATCTTCAAAGTCTCACACATTTAACAGTGAAATGAATTCCCCAGACTCATACTAACCTCATTAAAGCGAGTGATGATCTTTCCTTTCCTCACATCCCAGATGAATGCTCCGTTACGAGACGTCGCCCCCGCAATGCAGTTCAGGTCTCCTTCAGAGCACAGACAGACATAAAGGTCATCACTTTTCACATCAGCAGCCACTCTTGAGTTTTCCTCCTGGGAAGGAACTAGGCGTCTTCTTGACCCTTTTTTTTTAATATACATGATATGTTTAAATTGCATTCATGCAATGCATTTTAGCCTCATTTCAATCAGGGCGGTCCTGCTATAATAAATACAGAGGGAAGTCTAGAAATACCTGCTGAGACTGTTGTCTCTGCGACTCGGCCCCGGATAAGCGATGGAAGATGGATGGATGGATGAAAATTTTGATTTAATATGATCTTAATATGACTATTGCCCATGAAAACCACTGTTATGTTGCTGACACAATATGTGATGCAGCCCTAATTGTAATGATGACATTTATTATGGGTCGTGTACAGTTACTAAGGTTACTGTACTTTGGTGGAAGTGTGGCCTTTGCGTGTTCTGCACTGTGCGTGTGTGATTTGATGGAGTGACGAAAGCGTACCTGGAGCCCAGCACAGGGAGTAGACCACGCCCTCGTTTCCAGGCGAGGTGTTGACAGCTGTTAATGTGTTTGTGTCCCAGATTTTAATCGTTCCATCAAAGCTAGCTGTGGCCAGCAGGTTGGGATCATCAGGTTTAAACTTACAGTCAAAGATCGTCTCTACGTGACCCTGGAAAATATATAAAAAGAGAGGAGCACAAATAACGTAATAATAATGATGATTAGTATTATTTTATTTTGTTGTTTGTTTATTTGTATTGTTTTTAATTGTGCACACAGTACAAAATATGATATCCTGATATCATATTTTGGCATGTGTCGCCTATGTTATAAAGAAAATTGTCGATTACCAAGTCTCGCAAGAAGTCCCACTTCTTGGCCCCCATGTCATAGAGCCCAACCCCTCCGTCCATGAAGCAGCACACAGCATGACCAGGGGGCAGAGAGAATGACTGGTTCTGTGACAGGATTGGGGGAGGAACTGCTTCACTTGTGGAACTGGTGTGATGACATTTACTTGGAGAACAGGAACTCTGAGCTGAAGACAATGTGGAGGTTGTTAAAGAACGGCGATGATAACTTACCCTGGAAGTGTTTATCAGGATAATCCTCACATTTAGCAGTTTTCCTAAGATGCGCTTGTACTGCGACACAAGATTTAGATACCAACCTAAAATAAATGGAACTTAAGCACTTTTTTTTGTCAATTTATAGGAGAGCCTTTATTGTACAGCCAGATGTTTTGTGCTTAACGTCACCTTTCTTTGTTGGAGAGGAGCTGAGGACATGCAAAGCATGAAATCCGGTCTTCTTTAGTTTGAAGCTGTCCAAGGGGGTGGAGCGAGACACATTCCACATCCTTAAAACTCCAACCTGTGAATCTGACAGTCAAACAAAAATCCGTCAGACCATATCAGTTCTTTTGTGATAAGTTCTTTGTTAACTCTCACATTTCTCGAGACGCCGGCCGATGAGGTGGAGCTGGAGCCGTCGATAACTCGGAAATCCAAATTAGGCCTAAACCTAAATTAAACTACGCCTGTCACTCCCAACATGGAAATCAATCCAGCCAGTCCTGATTGTTATAGTTTAACATCCTCCGGAACCATACTCTGATTTTACATCTGAATATTCTAACAAACTTAGTTCTGAAAACAGAACAGATACTTGTGGTAGATTTTAACATTCATGTAGATGTCAGTGTGATTTCCATATACCGTAATAAAGGCCACTATAGAATGTCCTAGAACTGTGGTTTTAATTCGACAAAAGCATTCATTATTAAACATGTAAGAACGCATCTATGATTCGTCACATAGCACTGATCAGCTGGCTGGTAAGATGAAGGAAGTTATGACAGTCTACCTTAGTAGTAAACAGATTACAGATTAGAGTGGAAGAAAACCCGGATCACACACACACACACACACACACACACACATCCCACACAGAAATAAACTGGTCTAGTGAACCATTCGAACAGTATTTACCTCCAGTGATGAACATGCCTGGTGCAGAAGGGACCCAGGCCAGACACTGAACTGAAGCTGCAGCTGAAGGGAAGCAGAAGGACGTGATGCAAGCCAAGGCCTCACTGTCCACCAGCCTGATACCGTTATGAAGGTTTGACACTGAGAGAGAGAGAAAATGTTGCCCGTGCATGGCTTTAACTGGGGGACATTTTGTGATAACGAAATGTGTTACATGAACAGATGAGATCAAGCCTCTTTGAGCTATCATAAAACAGCTGCGTATCAAGACAAATAAAGGCACCACGGGTCTTCTTTGCCTATCTGCCCCCCCCCCCCCATCCCGAGTCTAGGATTCCCGCTGGACATATCATAAGTCTCTTTTTAAATCCAAATCAATCACTTTTGTCTAATAAAGTCATGGTGATGGTGCTAATAGTTTGTCGAACCTAGTAAATAGTCGGTTGACAAAAGATCCCATTCCAGAGCGCTGACTGGGTCCTCCTCATCCGTCCCCTCTAAGGACTCTGGACGTAACACGTGCTTTTGGCTTTTACTCCCTGAACAAGAAAAGACAAGGGACAGAGGTCAAAGAGGAATGTGTGTATACACTACCTCCTGCTTATTATTAGAATAGTGGGGTTTGACGTGTTACAGTTAGGCTCAGTGTATATAACTCTAGACACTGACTTGGAGTCAAAAGAATATAAAAATGCATCTGCAAATTATTTTTGTTCGCACCTGGCTGAAATATAGACAAGCTTCCATCTGTGTGGCCAAAGACCAGCTTTCCCTTTTTGTTGGGATGCCATCTAAAGAGACAAATGTCAGACAGGAAGGAGTGGGCTTCTTTATGCACTGTGACCCCGGGGTCAGGGCCTCCATAGACCCAGATATACAGTGGGCCGCGCTGGGAAACAAACGCCACACCATCAGCGGAATTCCAGCACCAGCTGACTGACGTAGGGACACCTGGGAAAAGAGGCGGGGACACTCTGATACGCTGCTGAAGGAGAGGACGGGACACCAATGTGACTTTAAACACTCTTGTACGCCAATGAAACCTCGCCTAGATCGCCCCCATCGACCTTTAGTGTTGTCCAGTCGCGCCGCAGCCTTTTGTTCCGCTACGTTCCATATGATGAGCAGGTTGTCAGCGGAGGCTGACGCAAACAGATCTGGGTCGTCAGGACACCAGCTGATTGCTGTGATGGTCTTCTTGTGTTCCGACATGATGGACATCAACTTGAATTCGTTATACTGCTGGTCCAGCTGGAGCGAGACGGAGACAAAACGGCAAGGTTGCTAAACGTGGGAAATAAACGCTCCTTATTACTGGAATGAGCTAAGCACGAGCTAATTTACACGGAACACATTAGCCACATGTTTCTGGATCCAATTGATCCAGATGGCAAACAAAGTCTTAGTGATCATTCCAATGGACCACACTCGACTATCTATTCGACTACCTCTATTCAAATCAACTACTTCAACTTCTTGAGTAATACTGTACTAATAAAAGACAAAAAAGACAAAGTTAAAGTTCAAATAGTATGTATCTATGAAAAATAAAATCCTCCTCCTCCTGAATGAACGCATGGAGAAAGTAGTTTACCTGGTAGATGTAAATGGCTAAAGTAGCACAGTATGCAAAGCGGTCCCCACTGGCAGCGCACACATCTTTGTTCCAGGGTTGGCAGCCTGCCGCCAACAAGCCCACCTGTTTCACCTTGGCCATCCTCGCCTAAACACACAATCAGGTAGGAAACTATAAATCTAGTCATTACAAGTTTCATGAAAATCGGTCCAGCAGTATTTTTTATTTTTTTTTGCAATCTGATAACAAACAGAAAAAAAAGCTGTCTCACCTGACTGTTAAATAAGAGATCACACAATTCCAATTGTGTGATCACACAAACAGAGACCTTTCACATTTGTTCACGCACCTGTGTTTGTGCACGGGATACAACAGGCCGGTCCTATTTGTAAACAGATATCTATTTTCATTCTGAATTTCCGGCCCTGCGCAGCAAACAACGAGGGACGACGTCTCCTTTGTGCCTGTCCTCTGTTGCGTGTCGTCATTTTTCATCAACAGGTTTCAGCGACTCAAACTAATCCCTGCGGAAGCTGCGACCTAAACGGTGGCGGTGATGCGGTCCGGTTGAAGCTGCATCTCGACAGGTGGGAATGTGACACCTGCATTTCTGCGCCATCGCTATTGGCTTATATTTTAATGATATCAGGCAACTTCGTCTCCGTTATTCCGCTTACCGTCAACCGTCAGATGGCTCGTGCAGAACGGACAGCTCCCCGGTACTGAAAATCCAGATTACCGTCATCCGCGCAAGGGTGGGGGCGTCACGGAGGAAGCGAGACGCGTAATTGTGATCAGCTATTGGCTGACAGGAGTGCCAATCCTGGTTCCTGCGTAAATCTGGAGGCGTTTACCTTCATGGGGGGGTCTTTACGCACAAGAGCCGCGCACAATAACAATATCGATTCGTCATTATTATTGTTCTATGCGCGCATTTGTTTCTGATCATATTGATCTTATTTTAAAGCAGTGCGTATATTAAAATGCTCTGCAGCTTAAATCCACAATAATTTGGATGTTTTTCAGAAGAAAAAATACAAAATAAATACCTATCAGCCAAGCTGTACTTCATTGAGTAATGTTTTGAATTGAGACCATTCAAGTAGGTCACGTGCCTCTGATAGGCATTTTAATCTTCTTCTGCAAAAGCAAATGTAAACCCAGCCTAGTGAAAAAAATCCAGATTTTCACATCCCGTACTTTAGTTATAACTGCCTTAAAAGGGAAGAATGCAAAGCAGCAAAAACAAAACCAGTTGCTGCTCGGCCGTAATGATCAAAACTCCCCAAATCGATTTCTGCCGTTATTTAGCTTCATCCTTTTACCAAATATGGAGTCTTGCAGATTATTTCTGTCCTGCGCTGCGACCATGGATCTGTTGTGGATTTCTAGTTTGTTCTTCAAACCGTCTTGTTTACTTCTCGCACTAATATTTTGTTTTGTGAGGAATACTTTACCTTCGTGGGTTTTCGTATTTTGGAGCTCACCGTCTACCATTAACGGGGGCACGACAGACTAAAGTTTAACCTGTGAACCCGTTGCCTTCGTACCACAGCGGACCGCGGATCCAAACTATAAACATTCTGCCATTTAGCGACAGCCTCAGAGGTCCAGCCGAGACATTCAGCCTCAACCTAAAGCCGGTAATTCCCAGCACCACTTAAGAAATCTGCTCCTCTTTAAAACCACAAAAGATCAGCTAATGAATAAACCCAGACACCGATAAATCAATATATGAAATTTTATTACAAAATGAAAAGCCATACTACATGTTTTGGAAGTTTCTATTAAAAATGGCTGCAACCCTCTCAGAGACTACAGACAAACCCCTCGTAGTAGCAACGCATGCGCAACAGCACCGAACCGAGACAGAAGCCGAAACCATTTAAAACCGTGGCATCCCCCGCCGTCCGTACGGAACGCCAGTTCTCTCTGAAAGGACTGGAAGCTCAACTCCAGCCGCCGTTCAGATAGCAAGAACCGAGGCTACAACAAAAACAGAACCAGTCGAGCGTAAATGCTTTAGGGGGGGGGGGGGAAATGAAGACGGAACTAAGCGGGAGGGGAGGAATCTAAATCCCTGAACTTGAACAGGAACCTGTGGAGGCAGAACAGGGACAGCAGGCCAAGCCATTCGAATATCTCACACAAAAAAGAAGTGAACGCCTCGCAAAAATACACATCTCAAACTGCTTAGTCGTCGTCGTCATCCTCGTCGTCGTCCTCGTCCTCGTCGTCCTCATCTTCGTCGTCGTCGTCGTCGTCCTGCTGCTCCGCGGACTTCGGGGCAGGCCTGCCCGGACCGCCCTTCTTGCCAGCGTCGCTCTTCCCCGGACCACACTTTGCTTTGTACGAAGCAACATCCTGCAACGGAGAAATTCACCGTCACAACTCCGCGTCCCCGCTGGCGAGTCGCGCGGCCATTTCACCCAAGGCAGGATATTCATCTGGCAGATCCCTCGACGGGACAGCTCGCGAGCCCTCGTAGGTAAGAAGCGAGTCACCTTTTCATATTTTTCCTTGAGTTTGGCAGCCTTGGCATTATACGGCGCCTTGTCGTTTGCAGACTGCGTAGACCACAGCTCGCCGAGCTTCTTGGCGGTGTCGCCGATGGAGCTGCCGGGGTACTCTTCCTTGATCTTGGGGCGGTGCTCCGAGCAGAACACAAAGAAAGCAGAGCTGGACAGAAAAGGGAGACGGGGTTGACGTCGGGAAGCGGCGTCATTGCGGAGCGAACGAAACCATCGGCGTTCTTAAATGTGCTTCCTGCAGATGAAACGCAGCGAAGGAGGAGAACTTACGGAGGCCTCTTGGGAGCGTTGGGGTCTTTTTTCTTCTTGGTCTTGACACCCATCGGTGGAATGTAGCCTTTCATCTCTTCTTCATAGCGCACCTTGTCACTCTTAGCCATGTCCTCAAACTTCACCTTCTCCCTTTGTGACATGGTCTGCAAAGCATCGGAAAATAAACAGCAGAAATTCTGGCGCAGCTCATTTATTTGTGCTTTTTTTTTTTTTTTTTATTAAAAAGCAGGTTACCTTCCATCTCTCGGAGCACTTCTTGGAGAAGGCAGCGAAGCCCACGGGAACGCCAGGGTGCTTCTTCTTGTGCTCCTCACGGCACGTCGCCACAAAGTACGCGTAGGAGCTCGTCTTTCCCTTCGGCTTACTGCGGTCCTTCATGGCGGCGAAAGATCTAAATATTTTTCAAAGAAATGTTTCAGAGCCCACTCAAAAAAAAAAAAAAAAAAAAAAACCCGTGACTCATTATTTTTCGTAACTACGTAGAAAAACGCCAGTAACTCGTTAACTCTCCTCGGCCTGGATGTTTGTTTGTTCTTTTTTTTAAACGAACGCCGCCATTGATTTCAAGCAACGCGAAAGCAGTCGGAGGACATTCCAGGCAAGCAGACGCCCCAAGGCCGTTCCGAAGCTAATCGGCTTTCTGCCTCGCTGGGACAAAAAGACTCGCCACCATTTTGTATCTTCCCGCCGAAACCGCACAGCGCCAAGAGTACACAACGCTTACCCAGCCGAGCGCTGTAAGAGCCACTACTTTCCGCTTTACTCGAGCGGTATCGTCCCTCCGCCGGAGATAAACTAGTCCCGACGAAGAGTACGCGCAGAACGGCAACTTAGCGCAACTTTAACCCCTTTAGCTAAGTGTAAGCTAGCGGAGTTTGCGGAACCAAAGGTCATTTTAAATACACGTTGCGCACTTAGCGATACACGTAGAGACTGCTCGAGTTAGCGTCCAAACATCGATAAAGATCGCATCGTTTGATGCTGTGGATCAACCGGAACACCATCGCTTTGTTCCGACTGTATTAGCGTCAAAAGCAGCGTCGTGCTTTAATAATCCACGCGAGCGCACGAACGACTCTAGTCTTTTAGCATACGCACTTTAAAAAAAGAGCGTCGTCGCATCCAAAGGCAGAAATCAATAATGGTGTGTTTAGCCAAAATGAGCGGGGTACAAATGTAAACGAGAGCGTCTTCTTACCGATTACCAGAAAGACAACTTGTAAGCGACTGTAGCAGGAAGAAGGCGCAACTGTTTAGTCAGTGTCTGCGCGGTCGAACTAACTTAACTAGAAGTAATTTAACACCCCGCCCCTCGATCGGCAGATTGGTCAGACGCAAGCATTTACATTTGAACGCAGGACAGGAGACTCAAAGTCCTCCGATTGGCTGTAACGACGGGAAGTAAACCATCAAGCTAGTGTGTCGCGTCAATGCTCTGATTGGTTTAAATGGACTTTTAAACATATGGCGCTAAAGAATCAAGATCCTTCATTTGTTTGCGTCAAATTATGGTAATGTTTGCTCGGGTGTATGTGCACGTTTTAACTGTGGAAGTGAGAATTTATAAAAGATACATATTGAAATGTGATTTATTTAGTTTTTTTCTTTAGATACAGTGAAAAACATACATTATACCTCCATCATTCTTGGAGGACAAATTAGTGTAATATGGGATAAAATAATTTTATCGATCCATCCATCCATTTTCTTCTGCTTTTCCCACTTTGCGGGTCACAGGAGTTGCTGGAGCATAAGCAATTCCAAATTGTCCGTGGCGTTTGTATATTTTTCAGATTTTATTTACATTCAGCATCATGTTGAAATAACCATGGTTTGTGTGAATTCAACTAAAGAAGAACTTGCAGAAATATTTTTAATATATTAAAAAAATATTTTACATGTCTGGTTTTCTAAATGTGGGAAATGTTGTATGCTAAAAATAGTATGTTAACCTTGTTTCATGGAATAGGTAGATATTAGCAAAAATCATAATGTCACAAAAACAATAGACATAATAATATTTACATTTATGTTTGTTTTTATGTAACTTACTATATTAAGCAACAAACAATTATTGTTTTTCCCATATTTGTGAACGTGTAGAGAAAATGAAATCTCATACTATTAAAAAGATACAAATATTTCAAAGTTGTACTGAGTGACTGCGTGTGTTCAGACATCCGTTATATGAATGCAAATAATTACATAAAGTATAATGTCATTTATATAATGGCACATGGGAAAGGAAAGGAAAGCAGGAAATGGCAGCGTTGCTCACGGGACTATCCATCCATTCATTTTGTGCAGGCTCTTATCCTGTGCAGCAGACACTGGGCCGGAGGTGGAGCGTGCAACGCCACCGTTACAAGGCCGTTCACAGAAAGACACACAACCAACGACGCACCATTCGCATCTACCGGTATGTGACATTTAGTGTCACCAGTTCACCGGTGCTGCATGTGTTTCTGGAGGGAGGGAGGAAATCACGCAGACGTATGTATGAGAACATGGAAACCAAACACGGAAAGGTCCCAGGTCTGAACATGAAGTCCGAACCTTCTTGCTGCAACAGTGCTAACCGCTGCCCCACCATTCGTCTTTTGGATTCAGATCCTTATGACTCGTTTTAATGGATGCACAAAGACTCTGCTGCTTCACAATGTTTCTCCAGAAACAAGAGGAACCAGCTCCAAAATCCCTGAAACACACAGGCCAGAGAGAGAGAGAGAGAGAGAGAGCTCACCCTATTACAAGGGTCAGCACTCTACTGTTTCTGACAAATTTAAGAGCCTTTTGAGGTATTATGTTATAAAATTGATGACACAAACTATGAAAATATGTGAGGTAGATGCAGGAGACTTAACATGCTATGAGATAATGTTTCATCTGTGTCTAAGTTTGACTTGCATTGATAAAGGCTGTAATATTGATAAATAATTATTTGATCAGAATACTTTATTGAGCCCAGAGGGAAATTCTATCAGCGACAGTGCTCCACTCAACAAACTTAGAAATAAGAAAGTGAGACTGATAGAAATGTAAAATGAATACAATAGAATTTTAGTAATAATTTACTGTACCGTATTGATTGTTCTGAGAGGTGAAAACGCCTTCAATCAAACTCGAACCCGTCCAGGTGATTCTCGGTGATTCACCTCGAACCGGATGACTGTTAGAGTTCTCACTAGTCTTTTACCCATGTCGGCCACCGTAAGAAACACTCCCATGCAGCAGGTGGCGACATTACCACTCACGCTTTGTGATTCAGTGACGTCACTACAAGCGAAGAAGGCAGCGGTATCCTTGCGCCGATGGTTGTAGTTTAGTAATAGCACCGGGACTTCACAGCCGTCCGCTGACAGGATGAGTGACGTGGACTCTGCCACGCTGTGTCTCTTTGATGTGGACGGAACGCTCACGGCTGCGAGACAGGTGCGGAGCGAGTCCGTGATTTCATTCATGAAAATAAATGACAGGAAATGATCTGAGCGCAGCTGCAGCAGCATCCGGCTCCACGTTGGCCTCTGTTGTCGTCACCTTTAATCTGCTTCCGCTTTGTTGATTTAGAGGAAAATAGTTTAAACCAACGAGGAAAAAAAAACCCACAGACGTTGTTGTCCCTCAGATCTAACTTTTCTTAGTAGTTTTTTTTGTAGAATAAATTTATCTTGTTCCATACTTACCTCATAATGTTACCTAATATTTGTTCCTCAATATCTGGGTTGATTATACACCAATATTTTTGGACTTTGACACAGTCGTGTAGGATGATGCCCTCTATTTCACCACCGGATTTCATCCGGATCGGATCCAGAATGGCGTTACGATACTACATTTCAACATTGCGCTGGTGGCTGGAGAGGGGCACTGCAGAGATGCCCTTGAGCAAGGCACCGTCCCCTCCAACTTCTCCAGGCGCGCTGTTCATGGCGGTGCCCTCTCCATCCATGTTAGAGGATCCCTACATATATGCATATGTGTGGATTGTTAAAAGGGGCCCAATAGCAGTAGGGTGTAAATGATATCTTAACTTTTTCAATGCGTTTCTGTGGCTTAAAAATCAATCAATAATTGTTATTATCGATAGTTAATATAGTGTGTGTGCCCGTGTTCAGCGTGTGACTCCACATATGGCAGAATTCCTTGAGAAGCTGAGGACTCGAGTTCGGGTCGGAGTGGTTGGAGGGTCCGATCTCAGGAAAATCAAAGAGCAGCTTGGAGACGATGGTGAGACACACATGGAGCTTTTCCGTGGAAGCTTTTATACCTGTTCTTACAGTATGTTATTAGTTCAACTCGTCATGTGTATGTGTGCAGTGATCCAGAAGATGGACTATGTGTTTGCTGAGAATGGTCTTGAAGCCTATAAGAATGGACAGCTTCTCTCTGTCCAGGTAAGATTGCTTCATAGAAGAGAATGTTCTTTGAATATGACGATGATGTGACAGCGTTTAGGAACTTTACATCGTCTATTTCTCGTTGTCAGTCCATCCAGAACCAAATGGGAGAAGAGGTCCTCCAAGATCTCATTAACTTCTGTCTCAACTACATGGCCAAGATCAAACTACCTAAAAAGAGGTGAACACATAAGTCAGAGTCCTAATTTCTCTATCGCTGTTTATTTTTTATTGTTTTACTGTTACCAGTTCTTTAGGTCTGAGGCCCGGATTACAAAGCAAGATTTGTGGTTTGCGCTTCCACTCTTTCGGAAGAATCTATAAGATCTTTTGATTGTCTGTGGAAATGTTAGATCATTTATCCAAAAGAGCATTTGTGAGGTCAGGCGCTGAGAGTTGTTGACAAGGCTCGACTTACTTTATCTATTCCAGTTCATCCCAATGGTGTTTACTGGGAATGTGGCTCCAATTAACTCCAAGTCATCATTAAGTGATGACCACGAAGTGCGTGTTTGTTGTAGTTTTATTTTACATGCAAAATATTCAAAACTATAACAAGTAAGTTTAGTCCATGTGTAAAATGTGTTGAACAGTAACGGGTATTAATGATCTGATTGGGCTCAGTGAGAGTGAATTGTGACGTGTAATTGTCCACAGGGGGACTTTCATTGAATTCCGTAACGGCATGTTGAATATCTCCCCCATCGGACGCAGCTGCACGCAGGAAGAGAGGAAGGAGTTTTACGAGCTGGATCAAGTAAGAGAAAGTGCATCGATCTGTGTGTTATCAGATTTGTATACTATAAAAGAATCCATAATAGTATGGAGTGAATGAATAATGCACAATGTAGAGCGTATTTGAGTGGCCAGAAAAGTGCTATATAAGACCAATGCATAATAATAATAATAATAATAATAATAATAATAATACTCGGTCCTAGTTTAAGATTGTCGGTAGCCGACATTCGTCAGGCAGGCAGCTACCGCTAACCCTCTCGACCCGTTTGCAGCCATTGTATGTGGCTTTACTTACGGTATGAACGTCCATCCTGACTGATCCAATCACAGCCGGACGGCTCAGAGTGCAGGTCTGAACATACCCGAGATGCATTGAGGACACACGTATATATATTGTCGTATTTAACAATACAGTAAATACAATAGCAAAATAGTACATAAATACAAAATATAGTAGAAATACAATACAAATGCAATGAACATAGTTCAACCACAATGAGTACAATACGAATATAATACACACTGCAAAATTAGAGTAACTGCAGTATAAGCACACTTTTATGTTACAGAAGGAGAAAATCCGAGAGAAGTTTGTGGCCGTCTTAAAGGAGGAGTTCAGAGGAAGAGGACTGACGTTTTCAATCGGTGAGGGAACTTCTTTCACAGCCGGCATGTCGCATATCGGTCTGTTTATCAAACCAACTGAAGCTCGTTTGAGAAACACGGCGGCAGCAAGTGAGTTTCAGGCTATTGTGCTTTACACAGGCCATCTAAAAAAAAAACACAAAAACCACTTCAGACTGCAGATGATGTCGCTCACGACTGCTTGTTTACAAGTGTGATATCAATTCTCACCATCATCTTTTCGCCCTCGTGTATTTCTCCGCAGGAGGGCAGATCAGCTTTGACGTGTTCCCCGACGGCTGGGATAAGAGGTTCTCTCTGGGAATCGTTGCCAAGGACGACTACTCGACGATTCACTTCTTTGGGGACAAGACTAAACCAGTAAGTACGCGAGCTACTGCAGGCCGGCACAATCGGGGTACATCTAGAGCTAATTTTAGATCAACTCATCAAGGAGTCCCAGCAGAATCAGAGTTTGCTTATTTTGGAGTTTAAAACTCTTCCATTTGGACCGTTTTCTAGATGCCTGTCTAGATTAAAGGGACGCTCCCTGATTCCAGAGTGAAGGACTTTGGACAGAGCTCATTGCGGATGTTTTCAAACCATTAAACAGATCTCAATATTTAAGAGGAAACTAAATCTGGGAGTTTATCTTTGGGTTTAAGGCCGTTCCCAGATCCAGCTTTTTCTGATTGTCCACACGTTGTTGTCTTGTTAATGTTGTTATCACACCACTCGGTGGGTTGTGAAGACCCGTGGAGGGATGACCCCTCTTGCAGACAACCATCCTGCGCATAAATGTCTCCCTTTCATTCCAGTGGAGCCAAGGCAAATTGCAACGGCTGTGACATTGTGTTCTCCTTCACACGTGGAAATTGTAAATTGCAAGCTTTTTAGCATTCACATTAAATTCTTTCCTCACTCTGAGGGAAGCGCAGAGCTACTGTAATTGAAAGGGTTTTTTGACAAAAGATCTTCACCAGCGGCACGAAGCGATCAGTATTTAGTTGTCGATTTCTTTTAACAGCCTGCAGGAAGGATACACAAACCACGTACTAAACTCTTACCCTGTTACAGTTATTGTAGAATTGCCTGATTTGAATGAGCTGCTTGGCCTCTGGGCCATCTGGGTGATGAGTCATTTCTGAAGTGTGACTGAATCGTACAGTTTAATATGCAACGACTGTTGCCATGCTAACAAAGGTTTGTGTGTGTTTACAGGGAGGAAATGACTACGAGATCTACTGTGACCCCCGTACCGTCGGCCACGAGGTCTCCTGTCCAGAGGACACGCTGCAAATCTGTCAACAGCTCTTCTTCACATGATTCGCGCTTTGAATAAACTCAAGTTTGATCCACTGTGCGCCAACAATCTCTGAAAAATGACCTCGAGTGACGTCAGCAAGGGTAAAACTGCTGATCGCTCCATTTCTAGACTGGATAGAAGACGGCAGAACGCCGTCATCACCGTTTCTACACTGGCTCTATATTCTCTATATTCACTCTTAGCAAAATAGCACCTCCACCGACCCCAGACAGGCTGCTGGTTAATGGTTACAGTTTAGAGGTTACAGTGATCTTCAGTGTAAACAAGGGTGCAAATAATTGTCCTTTGGATTCAGGCCCTCATTACTTCTGCACGCTTGTGTGCTCTGTGAGTCATTCTAGTTTTTAGTTTTTTTTACGGCTTGTTGTGCATCTCCAGAGATGTTTTGTGGACTGGACAAATCAGATTTCTCACCAGAACAGAGGAAACTAGATTTAAATGTACGTTTGGGGGCAAGCTGTCTCTTCAACGCAGGCCGTCATGAAACACTTGAGTAACCAAACATCCTTATTCCTAGATATGCGCCTCGAGTCTGAAGGATTCTTTAGGATATCTGGTCCTTGAAGGATGAACAGGACACTGACACACAAGGAACAAAGGATTTTAATTACTATATATCCCACACACAAAGACTAAATACTCTATTTCAGCATTTGTTGTTAAAAAAAAAGTTTTTATACAAGATTCACATTTTATGCTGTTTTTTTTTTAGGATCTACACACAAGGGAAGAAGTTTGAGAGTTTGAAGACGGCGCTCCGACGAGGTTCCCTTCAGGGACAGAACTAATACTTCTCAGCGTTTACACTACCGAACAACATTTATCAGCATTTCTGCACTCGTTACTTTCTCCATCTCAGAGAAGGCTGATCCAGGGTTCAGGCTCCTCCACGTGATTTTGTAAGATCATTTTACAGAGAAATAATATTCAATTGATGCGAGCTTCTAATTTGGCCCCTCACTAAAGTGCTGATCCAGCACCTTGAACAGATGCGCTCGATTTAAGGAGATCTGACGGTTTCTCAGCACGTCTAACTGCTGCTTCCAGCGTCTTAAGATAAAATGACTGATATTTTAAAGCAAATAAAAGCCACCGCTAAGAACATGACATTCAAAAAAATGTCAAATTAAAAATGAAGTTGTTCAAATGAGTAATGTGCAGGGTTTCTCCCTTATTTACTCCCTTGGACTTCCCTCGTTGTCCCATAAAAGAAAACAAACAATCTTATTGACTTTCAGACAGTCAAGTCATAGTTTCCCTTCCGGGCGTTAGAATAAATATTTTGGGCTGATTTTCTCACCCCCCCTTGCAGCCAAGCAACACAATCCCCTTTATTTCCGTCAGGCAGTAGTAAAGGGGGCCTCATCGGAATCGAGGTCCTTTCTGTCCTCCCCGCCACTGGATGAGCGGCTGATGAGGTCGCTGCACGTGGCAAGGTCGTCGAGGTCAGGACGCTTGAGATTTATACGCACCCCTAGAGCCAGAGTGAGAGCGGGGGTTCCCTGCTTTGAGCCTTCTGATTGGCTAGCACAGAGGAAGGCGTGTGACCCTTTTCCTGTGGCGTTCCAGCGAATGAGTCAGAGCAAGTGGCGGGCGGGTTCGGCCTCAGATGGCCGGACCCTCTTCATCAGAGCGCCGCCGCCCCCCCCCCCAGGTGGTTGGCGTCGCGGTCAGGGCAGCAATCCTCTGCAAACACAAATGTGCGGAATTCAATGAGCGGTCGTCGTCTGACCGATCAGCACGGCTCGCCGACTCGTCTCTCGATATGCACGTCGAGCTTGCGTCGGACGTCAGGGACGAGGAAACGCAACTAAATCTGGCACATGGCCTCGGAGCTTTAACTCTTTGAGTGCCGTTGACGTCTGGAGACGTTTTTATGAAGCCCAAACATTCACTGCCAACCCCGACGTTGAAATCGGCCTCTCCTCAACGGCCAATAACTCCGGAACGAAAAATGGTAGGAACACACATTTTGTTCTGATGAAAGAAGAGACTTTAGTCTTTCATGTTTGGTGTTTGCATATAGTCATAATAAAGAATATTCTATGAGGCTTGGAAAAATGCGCAAAAACTGGGGCATAGAGCTGAGCTGAAAACGGGCGGCACTCAATGAGTTAATGACGCCAGCTGAGTGGGCGGTCCTTCCGTGTCCCCCCAGACAGAGAGATTTAAGTTGCCGTCACGCTGCAGGCCGAGCTGCTCCTCCGTGCCGGGGTCACCTGGGACAGGTATTCACGCTAAGTCTGGGCTGAGCCTTCTGCTCGTGTGGCGAGACGGCGGTTGAAGCTTACGTCGCGGTCGTGTCGTGTTGCCGTGGTGTCGGTGAGCGGCTCCTCCTGATGGTACCTCCTGGTGATGGGTCAGCTGCTCCTCCAGCTGCTTGGACCGTTGCCTCACGGAAGACAAGAAGTCAGCAGGCGACTGGCCGGGAGGCGTCGGCTTCTCTAGGTGGGTGTAGAGACCCCTCCACATTCTGGGCACACGCGGAGCGATGGAGCCGTTTGCAGTACGATAAGAAAGCCTCGACAAATTCAACGCTAAATACAGGAATTCTTCGGCGTGTGAGTGAGTGTTAGCTGCAGTGACTCACTTGAAGCAGTAGGGGGTGGTGTTGGGTCTTAGAACGCCTTGAGTCTGGCTCAGCTCGGCCTTATACAGAGAGTTGGAGTACTGGGCTCGGTCCTTCCATAGCTGAGGCCACACAGAATGAGTCCGCTCATGAAGCCTGTCGTCACACACACACACACACACACACACACACACACACACACACACACACACACACACACACACACACACACACACACACACACACACACACACACACGTATATGTATATATCATATTATGTATATTAAATGATCTTGACATGTAGAGTGTTCCGTGTTTTACAGACAACGTTTTACGTAAATGAACAGTCGACAGCCGATCTCAAGCATCAACGGCGGTGAAGCAGAGCAGCAATAAAATATTTGAACCGGGTCGCCTGCTGGTGCTGGAGCCAACGGGCGAGAGGCGGGGTTACACCCTGGACAAGCCGCCAGTTCCGTCGCCTACGGACAATTTAGTGGAACCAATTCACCCGGCTGTGGCGGCTGTGGCTCAGTTGGTAGAGCGGGTTGTCCAGTGATCAGTAGGTCGGTGGTTCAAATCCCAGCTCTGACTGTCCGCATGTCGAAGTGTCCTTGGGCGAGACACTGAACCCCAAATTGCTCCCAGTGGGTCTGGCAGCACCTTGCATGGCAGCAGTCGCCCACTGGAGTGTGAATGTGTGTGTGTGTGAATGGGTGAATGTGAGGCCCCTTGTAGAGCGCCTTGAGCACCGCTAAGCGGTGGAAAAAGCACTTTACAAGTGCAGTCCATTTACCCAAACTGCATGTTGTTGGTGGTGGAAGGAAGCCGGAGAGACCCGGGGAGAAACACAGAAAGGATTTGAACCTGCGACCTTCTCTCTGTGAGGTAACAGCGCTGACCACTGTGCCGCCGTGCTGCCTCGTGGATTCAGTTACTGTCAAACTAACAATGATGCCGAAGCGATGCGGGTCTTCTACTGGTAATACCTCATGTCTCTGCGCTCCTTCTGGCAGTTGCCCAGGAAGTTCCCGTAATGGCAGGAATAGGCGTGTGTGTGTATGGCGGTGAGGAAGCGCTCGTTGAACTCAAAGGCACACGGGAACTGCTCCGACAGCTGCCACACACACTCCAGGAGTTGATCGATGACAGGAGACACCTCTTTGGGGTCCCCCTCCAGGTGAGCGCACCTGCAGGGACAACACGTCACAGTCTCGCGACGTTGCTCTGCAGACGCCGTTGTTGCCGATGGAGGCCAGAGCCAGTTCCTGACCTGTGGGAGAACTTGTGTCCAAAAGAAACCCAGTCCTTCTCGATCAGCATCTAGAAAAGAGAAGAAGGAGAGGGAGGTGCAGGAAGGAGGGCGGGGCATAGAGGGATGGGAGGATGGAATCAATAACTGCAACTGGGGGTTGGAGGCTGTCAGTATTTGTGCGTATTACCATGAGTCCTTTGATGGTTCTGTAGAAGGGGTCCAATAATATAGTTGCTACAGAGCAGGCCTGGGCGGTTCTGTCCCAGCCGTCAGAGCAGTGAACCAACACACTGATACCTTCATCAGCCACTGCCTGGTAAGGGGGGGGGGGGTGAGAGCGAGAGACAACACATTGGTTTGATTCGAACTTGAACAAGTCCAGTTGATTTTTCGAACCCCCCGGACTCCACCAGAGTCATTAGCGTTTTTAAATGTGTGTGTGTGTGTGTGTGTGTGTGTGTGTCTGTGTGGACACACCCTGGAGATGAAGACACCAGCATCCAGTATGGCTTTAATGTGTTTGAGCCAACCAGAATTCTCCAGACCCCACAGGAAGTCGGCCATCGATGAAGATCTCATCTCACTTACTGAAATGGAGACGGAGAAATCGGAGAAATCCGATCAGAGCGGAGCGGCAACGTCACCGTTTCCAGTTCTCCATCTGTCACACACACACACTCACACTCACACACACACTCACACACTTCTTCTCACCATCGATGACTTTCTGCTGGCTGCTCCTCATCACGTGGATGTTCTCGATGCCGATGAACTGCAGCTTGATGTTGCCGTAGTGGTCCTCGTTCTCGTAGCCTTTACCTGCCGCTCGATTGGCCATCGCATTGAGCTGAACACGTGAACACACACACACCGTGTGATAAACAACGGCTGTGATAAAGTGTGTGTGTGTGTGTGTGTGCGTGTGTGTGTGAGACCTTGGGTCTGGTGTCCACCACGTAGATGTAGTCACTGCCGGGGTTGGACTTCATTACGGCCTGCAGCATCATCTCGTCTTCCTGACAGCGTCCGCTGAAGCCCGCCAGAGGCTGGCTGCACCGACACACCGCCGCCTGCGTCAGAAATCGCCGTTATTGTCGCGGACACCTTTTATTCTTTTCTTTTCTTTTTTTTTTTATCAGTTGCTTATTTATTTATTTATTCCCAACGTACAATTATGAGACGTATAAATCTTTCGAACTTCTTAAAGGGTAAAAGTTAATTAGCTTCCAAGCTAGACATCATTCAGACGGCTAGCCATCGCCATGGCGACTTAGCTTCCCCCATTATTACGCCTGAAAGCGGCCGTCTTCTGACACATGACCCTCCCTGTGGGACTCCTGCACCATTATCGCCTGCTGCTAGAACTCGGATCACATTTCTATCATTGTTAGTGTGAGATTTTTTTTTCAATCCCTCAATTACAAACAATTCTTTAATGATTGTTGAATTCAGATGATTCCAAAAATCGCCACCAAAATCTTGTCAAAATCTTTTTATTACTAGTTATGCAGACAGACAGAACAGCAACGAACTCAAGAAACTCTTCCGCGAGGGTGAAAACATGCTTTCCCACAATTCTCCCTGTGTGTGTGTGTGTGCGTGTGTGTGTGTGCGTGTGTGTGTGCACGCCAGAACCGACCAGTGTGTCCTGGTGGAAGTAAGACAAAGCAGGAAACCGTCCTCGACTCCTGAAGCTTGAGCTTCCGAGGACGATGGACGGCGTGGCAGACTTTGGAACGAACAACTCCGATGGATACGTGTCGCACACCTGGAACAGGACGAACACACGGCGACAGAGGCGACCTCGAGTCACACACAAATCAGGTACCGGTTGAGCAAGCCGCCATTCTGACTGCTTTTCTCCAACATGTGTGCTACAGTTAGCCATTAGAGGAGCAAAAATTCATTTTGGCAATGCAAAGCTTGCTCAGCACAAAATATATATATATATATATATCTGCCATGTGGAAAACTATCAATTGTATTCCTAACAAAAACTAAACTAAAAAGCAAATTCCTCATGAATTTAAGATTGATGATTGTCTTGTGTCAGACCCTCCCGTGAAACAAACGCAATCAGTTTATCTCACAGGTTGCCCCCCCCCCCCCATCTCTGGCCCCAGACCCCGCCCACCCATCGTGGATCAATGACCGGCACAAACTACTCAATTACTGATGAGTTTACTCTTCTGCCAGTCACTGAGGACGACGTCAGAGACATTATACTCGGTTCAAAAGACGGTGCTTGACAGTAAATTGATCAGGTCATGCTGTTATGTTGTTGAACCACTCTCGTTCACAATCAATCAATCTTTGTCTGGATGAAGGCGTCGTCCCGATCGAATTAAAAAGAGCAAAGATAACCCCAGTTCATATAAAGAAGACGATGCAGCAGTGTTTAACCACTAAAGACCCATTTCTGTGTTACCAACTTGTGCTTGAAAAGTTGCTTTACTAAGGATTAATTTAATATCTTGATAAAAAAATATATTTTATTTTTCACATCAGTGCAGCTTAAGGGAAACGCATTATCCTTACATGGCGCTCGTTCAGATACTCAGTTACTTATGTGAAAAAAATAAAATAAATAGATTCGTTATGTTAATATAACTGTGGCTGCGTGTTATTTCGAAGCAGTCTGAGCGATCGAGCGTAGATCAGATCAATCAACGGTAATTTAGGATAAGAAGCGACGTTTATGACACTGAACGAAGCTGAATGCCAGAAACATAAA
Source organism: Brachionichthys hirsutus (assembly GCF_040956055.1). NCBI lineage: Eukaryota > Metazoa > Chordata > Actinopteri > Lophiiformes > Brachionichthyidae > Brachionichthys > Brachionichthys hirsutus. Next base: position 4,999,240 of record NC_090913.1, read on the forward strand.
GAATTTAAACAGAAAATAGTTTATAAAGTTAATAAAGCGGCTACCAACAAAACCAGAGGAAGACAGGCAAACACTGACAACGCATAATACAAATACATAAAACAAATATAGTTGATCCCTCGAAAATACAAAGAGGAACTAAAAATGTAATGTAATATAGGTCATGTGATGTTTCAGAGATAGCTCGACAGTTGTGTGTGTGTGTGTGTGTGTGTGTGTGTGTGTGTCAATCGAGCAACTTAAACTATTTAGTTCCTCTTGACAACAATTTGAATAGCAAGTCTAACTTCCATCACCACAAACACAACACAACACGTCCCAATGAGTCTGACCCTGAATTCCCGGTTGGCCGCTGTGGTGACCCAGAGGTTGTTAGGAACCCCCATCCTCTTGTAGTCGGCCATGAGGTCGAGGAAATTCCAGGACTCTTGCCTCTCCTCCTTATCCACGCTGGGATTAAAGGACAGGCAGTACAACTCGCTGTACTTCTCTGAGAGGAGAGGAGAGGAGAGGAGAGGAGAGGATCATTATTTTATACGAAGCAATTTGTACTCTATGATGAAAGTTTTGAACCTTCTATAAATAACTAGAAAAGCACTCAGAGAGCGCAGACCTCCGCCAAGCAGCTCATTTCCCTCGTAATTAGATCTACACCATCCACATGGTGATCTGGATCATCACCAAAATGTTCTAAATTGTTCTTTGTACCTTTATACACCAACCACGAGAAGTAAAAGTGACTTGATGTGTATTTGTAACAGATTGTTATCTCCGCTGAGACGAAGGTTCTGTCATCGCCGGCGTCTGTTTGTCCGTCCGTCGGGCCGTTAGCAAGATAACTCAAAAAGGGAATGTTACCAGGAACAGATTATTACAATTTGGTGATGATCCAGAAGAGATCCTGGATTCTGGATCACTTTGACATTTTCATTAACATTGCAGTCAATGGAGCTTCAAACTTTGTTCCTCAATATCTCGGTTGAGTATTGAATTCGACACAGTCATGTAGGTTGGGGGGGAGGGGGGGGGGGGTCTCTATCTCACCACCGAGTTTAATATAAAATACAAATCAACTCCGATTCACTTCTACTTTTCATGGTTGGTGTGTAAAGATACCAAGAACAATTTAGAACCTTTTGGTGATGATCCAGATCACCGTGTAGACGGTGTAGATCCAGTTAGGAGGGGAATGAGCTGCTTGGTGGAGGTCTGCGCTCGCTGAGGGCTTTTCTAGTTGAATCCATAAATGTGGTTTTCAATGTTAATGTTTTCACCTCATTCTCGATCAGATCCAGAAGACATTTTGCATGATAGTGCACATTAGTCCCCTTTATGACTGTTATTTTTGGTGAATGAATTTATGATTGGATTTTGGAAAAGCCGCCATTATAAGTAAATCCAGATTATTATTTTGTTGTTGTATCCAGGCGGGTATCCGGATCGATCTCAAAAGATCTAAATTAGACCGAGACCCATCTTCAGATGTATTTATTTTTCCATCAAGATCCATCCGGAAGTTTTTCAGTAATCCTGCTAACAAACAAACAAACGGCGTCAGAAACAAAACCTCTTTGGCCTCCGGATCTAAATCAACAATCAATAACAACATAAACAGCGCGGAACACACCTAGACCCAGACAGACGGGTGTCTGGATACACATGTTTTGCTGCGTTCACACACACACACACACACACACACACACACACACCTGGTCGTGACAGCCTGACCAACGAGGTGTAGACGTCTAAACAGTCTCTCTCCTGTCGAATGACAATCTGGAATACTCGGAAGTCCTTGCAGCGCACAATCAGCTGGCTTCCTGCAGGGACGGTGGGCGGCTTGTCCACGCTGCTGACCATGCTGTGCAGCACCTGGAGCGCATGCGCACACGCACACACGCACACACACACACACACACACATGGTCCCATTAAGCCAAACGGCGCTTCATCCAACCGAAACAGAAAACACACACACACACACACACACACACTTCATTTTCTTCATGAGGTCCCGTAGAAGAAGAAGAATGAACTGATTTTGACGCTCCATTGCCTGCAATGCTAATTTTTTTTTTTTTAAAGCGATCCAGAATCCAGAATCTCTTCTGGATCATCATCAAAATTGAATCACCTGTTTATGGTGACATTCCCAACGTTTTCTGAAAATGTCATCGAGATCCGTCCTTTTTCAGAGTTCTCTTGCTAACAGACTGACGTCAAAGAAACGCCGGCGACCACACAACCCCCCCCCCCCCCCCCCGGCGGAGGTAAAGATGCTGCATCAGCAACATTTAGTTAAACCTCCACGTTTCAGAGAATCTGTTGGGCAATTCTGCTGAAAACCACAAACTCCTCGTCACTTTGACAGAGGAAATGATTACAGGAAATGATCTTTCGGGGACAAGCCAAGCACCCCCCCCCCCCCCCCCCGGAACTTAATGGATCAAGTATTAGAGAAACTCTTCTTCCAGCTTACCCACGTCTCTTTCCGTGTCTCGGGGTCGCTCTCTACAAAGATGGTGTGCATGGCCGACAGGTAGAGCGTCCCGATGGCGGCCTTTCTCTGGCCCGACGACCGATCCAGGAGACGCACATTTTCCACCTAGGGGGGGGGGGGGGGGGGGGGGGTTTAAACACAATAAACACACAAGCACAGAAACACAACATGGGGTTAAAAAGCATTTAGGCCTCTGTCTCTGTGAACCGCTGTCGTCATGGAGACCATAATTATGGGTAGTCCTGCTCTGTGTCCTGATCGGTAGGAGGACGTGGATGGAGATGGACACCAGGAGATTGCTACGTCATCCCACCCAGCCCACATGTGCCCAGATGTGTTTCAAGAGCATCATGGCTTCGCCACCGGGTTCCGTTATCGGACACAGGTCGCACCAGACGCTGATGGAGCATCAGCTCAGCCTAATATATATAAATATAAATATATATGTGTGTGTGTGCGTGTGTCCACAGTAACAGTGAAGGGGGGGACAGGGACGGACAGAAAGACAACCCGAACATTAACGTTAAACACTACCGGAGGAGGAAACGCGGTAAACGCCGTGTTGTCACCTTGGGGGTCCGGATGTGCTCCATCACCGACAGCCAAAATGGTGGAGATGGAGACAGCCTGATTTATATCTGTTTGTTTTATCCTCGGCGGTATTTCCCTATCTCACGCCAGCCCGCGGTGCGTGTTGTGCGTTTCTGCTGGTCCAGGTTCTCCGGGGTTTTTCGTTCACGCGTATCCGTCCTTCAGCACCGCAGGTTGCTTCGACCGCTGCCCCCAGTCGAACGGGCACCCCCAGCTCCATGTCTTCTTGTCTCTTTCCTCGACGGTGCGCCACAGAAATGGGACTGCTTCCGGTTTACCTTTCAGAATAAACCCCCCGAAATGTGACGCGATGGGCGGTAACGGAGGTTTCCGATAGATATAATTGAATTTACTGCTTATGAAATGTCTAATTGTTTTCCTCTACAAGGATTAACTTGGTGTCGATGCTTATTATTATTATTATCCTCCTGTGTTAGGATAAAAGCCCCGAGCTTTTATTTTGAAATCCGGAAATCAGCGCTGCAATACATTGCATGTTTTCAAACTTGATATGACAACGTGACCCTGGAGAACAGCTCATTGTTGAGTCCTCTGCGTCCAATGGAAGAGGAAAAACTCCAAATTATTATTATTTATTATTATTATTAACATAACAAGACAGATGACAAACTCACAGTAGAGATTTCACCATTCCACATTAAAAAACAAATCACACCTAAAGAGAATCAAAAAGAGGGAAATCAAACAAGTGGGATATATTAAATCACTGCACAAATATACAGCATCCTCTATAATGTATTTAGACACTACGTACAGTGTGGTAAGGGGGTTGTGAAGACACCCCCGGGTCGGTAGGGGGCGGTAATGCCCCTCCTTCACAGAGGTGACCAGCCGCCGTGACCAAAAAGAGAAAGAAGAAGAAGAAGAAGAAGATCAAGCGAACTCTGCTTCTACCGAAACTCCCGCCACATGCCTGCTCAGTACTAAGTGACGCAACATCCGCCTGGCGTCCAACGAGCCAATGAGAGTAGACCCGCTGCTGCTGCGTCGCGAAGAGGACCAATCAGAAAGCAGGAAGTGTAAACACAGCTGAGTCGTTGACTGATTTGGCGCTACTCGGACTTTAGCGTGCGGAGGAGCGAACGCAGCGGCGAAGACTCCATTTAAGACGAGAGAAGAACCAGCGACCAACGAGCTGAGGTTATTCCGGTCGATAGTTTTATTTAACTTTTTTTTTTGTGAAGGTACGATCTCACCAAAATATTGATGTAAAAAGTAAGACGGGAAATAACTTTATCGCGGGATAGTTTCTCGGCTCTTCAGTGGAGTTTGTTTTCCGTCTAAAATACAATGGCCGGCTGCTGTTCTAACGTAATATCCCGATCAGTATGTCCTTCGTGTTACTGGTATTTATCGTGCTAAGCTAATGCATAATGTTGTGTTTTTATGGAGACGTCGTGTGTTCCGTCTTGGCGCCACTTTGCAGCCGGATGATCCTTTGATGCGTCGCTAAATTTAAGCGGAAGCGTTTTTGGCTAACTTTAGAGACATTGCTTGTTTATGTAATGAAAAATGTTGCATCGAGTTTTACGCGATTTTCTTTAGAGTCCAAACAGCGTTTTACTGAAGCGTTATGGAAACGATTCCTTCGCTCAGAGCAGCCACGCGTGGACAAACGTTGGTGGTCGAATAGAGATTATATAATATTTATTGCTCTGCGTTTTTATTCTGCCGAAGAGGTTAAAATCATTGGTTAGCAACAGTAATCTGAGAACTCTCAATCAATGACAGTCTCAAATCGTTCGTTGTTAAAATTTCCAGTGTCTGTAAAAAATCTAATCAAGTCCGGTGTAACAACATTTTAATTCTAATAATTTCACTTGAGTGTAACAGCGATTCCTCCGTTGTGTTTCAGATGCCGAACACTCGCTCCCGGAGCCGGGCTCAGCCCGAGCTGCCGTTCCCCCGGCGAAAATCCTGTCACCTTTCCTCTCAGTCGAAGCCGCGGCGAGAAAAACCTCAGACTCCGACTCCACCTCAGCCTGAACCCGAACCCCAAACCGAGATCCCGCCTCTCTCCCCGAGACGACCTGCTGGCCAGCCCGCCTCGCTCTCGCCCAGATGTGGCGGCGCGCCTCTCTCATCCCCTAGTCTCCGCCCACGCCTTCCGCTCAGTCCCCGAAAACGTACCGGTGAGTTCCGTCCTACCGGGACAGGAAGAGCTGTTCATGTGAGCATGCAGAAGGAACTCCTCTTTTCCTCTCTCTCTCTCTCTCTCTCTCTCTCTCTCTCTCTCTCCCTCTCTAAAGGCGACGACAACGGCTGTAACCTCGGCGGCGCCGAAGCCCTGCTGGCTTCGCCGCCAAAGAAGCCAACTTTGGCTCCGCCCCAAAAGCCAGGCGTCGATGAGAACTCCCCGAGACCTGCTCGCATCCGGTTGATCCCGCGGTCGACGAGGCAGCCGCCCTCCCCCGCCAAAAAGTCGCCTTCGGGGCAAGAAGCGCAGGCTCCAAGTCTGCCGAAGAAATGGCCCGTTGCTCATCTCTTTCCAGAAAGTAAGATTCAGATCGAGTAAAGATGACCAATCGGCAGCCCTGTTGCTTTCTAGTTCTACACTGAATCACCATGCCCCCCCCCCCCCCCAGAGTCGAGGTTTCAGGGACTGAAGCAGGCGCTCCACACCGCCGTCCCCGAGCGACTGCTGTCCCGAGAGGCGGAGCGTGCGTCCATTCGATCGTTCCTGGAGGACAAGGTCCTGCGGGGTCGTCCCGGCAGCCTGTACATCTCCGGGGCCCCCGGGACGGGCAAGACGGCTTGTCTCAACTGCGTTCTGCAGGAGATGGAGGTACGTTGGCGTCCTAGCGGTGGTAGTGAGACGCTGGAAGGAAGGTGAATGTTTGATTTGACACATTTCTCCGGTTTCGCTCTCATCCCGTATTCCTGCCAGGCCGAGCTTTCGGCGGTGAAAACGCTAGTGGTGAACTGCATGAGTCTACGGAGTTCCCACGCCGTCTTCCCACTGCTGGCCGACAAGCTCGGAGCGCCCGGCGGACAGAAGGGAATGCAGAAGTTCCTGGCGGCTCCAGGACCGGCTGTGTGAGTGGCCGGAATTCTACCGCCGGAGCCGGAAATGCGGAGCGATGGTTATCGACGGCGCCGAATATCAAGTTGCCCGGTTTGGCGTCGGCATCGGCACCGAACGCTTGATCTAAACGGGAAGAATCACCCAAACGTTGGTTTGCTCCTCAGGCTGCTTGTTCTGGATGAGATGGACCAGCTGGACAGCAAATCTCAGGATGTCCTCTACACCATCTTTGAATGGCCTTACCTGCCAAAGTCCCGCCTCTGTCTCATTGGTAAGAGGTGGAAGCATGAAGCAAAGAGGTGAAGCTCACCTGGTTAACGAGTTAATGGCGCTAGTTTCCGTTCAACACTAAGTCTGCAGCGTGATATTAGTCGCTGAGGTCGTGGCAGCGTTTGATATTTATCTGGTTGTTATTGTCGCCCCCCCCCCCCAGGTATCGCCAACGCTCTGGATCTGACTGACCGCATCCTCCCCCGTCTGCAGGCTCTTCCTCGCTGTCGCCCTCTACTGTTGAACTTCCCTCCCTACAGCCGGCAGGAGCTCACGGCCATCGTGCAGGATAGACTCGCTCAGGTAAACACGGGCAGAAAGAGCAGCCCGGCTGAAGTCGAGCGGTATTTGCGATGCTTTGATTTTGAGTAGGCTTCTCCTTTGGTCCCCCCCCCAGGCGTCTTCTGAAGGGATTCTGGACGCCTCAGCGGTTCAGTTCTGCGCCAGGAAAGTGTCTGCGGTGTCGGGCGATGCCAGGAAAGCGCTGGACATCTGCAGGTATGAGCTTCTGCCTGGAAAACATTCAGCATGCATGCTTTATTTTATTTTACAAAAAAAGGTTTGGCTTAATTTTTACGTTTTGAACCTGTAAAAATGAAAAACAACAACCTTGACATCAGATTATGGTGTTTTGAATCCAGGTTTTGTTTGGAGCGTCCTCATAAAACAAGAATAGTTTTTGGATTATTTTAGTTTGTGTGTGTCGACTGTTGAGCTCTATTGGATCGGGATCTGATCTATATCCTGTCGTTTCTATTCCTATTCAGGAGAGCTGTCGAGGTTGTGGAGTCTGACGACAGGAAGAAGGCGTCAGAGAAACAAACTGAAACTAAAGGTAAGTTATCTTTTCATTGGTTCGATGAAGCTGAGAGGCATTGAATTCCCAACGAAAGCTCATCATCATCATCATCATTATCTGGCTCTCAGCGTCGAGGGTCGGCGTCCCGCAGGTTGCCCGGGTCTTGTCGGAGGTCTACGGAGACAGGATGGCGTCGCAGGGCGGCGGGGAGACGTTCCCCTTGCAGCAGAAGCTGCTGGTTTGCTGCCTGCTGCTGCAGACGCGCGGCGGAAAGAACAAGGAGGTTGTGCTTGGAAAGGTGAGGCGCCGGCGCGGTTGAATCCACGGCCGGTTCTGTCCGACGCCTTCTTAACGCCCGCGTCCCCGCAGCTCCACGAGGTCTACAGTCGTCTGTGCGCCCGGAGGCAGGTGTCTGCAGTCGGGCAAGGCGAGTGCTTGTCGCTCTGCGGCTTGCTCGAGAGCCGGGGAATCGTGGCTCTGAAGAAGGCCAAAGAGGCTCGTCTCACCAAGGTAGGACCTGCCGAAAGGCCAAATATCACCCGGCTGGACAAATGCACAGCGGAGCGATCATGTGATTGATCTGAGGTGTCCCTGCAGGTGTTTCTAAAGATCGAAGAGAAGGATGTTGAGAACGCTCTGAAGGACGGAACGCTGTTGGGCGGCATCCTGGCCGCCGGGCTCCCCTCCTGACCACGTTTATGTTTTATATTCCGTCATGGTTTTCTGCTTTTTTTTTGTTGAGAATTTGTACAATTTCTATCGGAAAGTTTACTGAGATTTTTGTGTGCTCACGTCTGATTGGAAACATTTTTACTCTGTAAATAAATGTACAGATTTTGGATTAGATTCAGATTTAGCTTCCAGCCCGAAGGAGCAAGTAGCGACAGCTGCTCGGGGTGATGGCGAATATTTGACAAAGCTTCTTATTATACGTTAATAAACACGTCTAGACAGAGTCTTTAAATAAATCAAGAGTGCGGGCGGAAAGGCTTTCTCAACTCCAGCAGGGAAACAGTTAAAACCATCTGCACGTTTGGGTTTCCTAGTTCAAATTCTGGCGACTCATTTCGTCCCTCTTTCGCGTCTTGGCCCGTAGTTTTGACAGAAACTGATCACTCATTTTAACGGAAGCGAGCTCCCTGATTGGATCAAAGGGCCGATGCATCGTGTGCATGTACATGTTGGCGTTCTTGCCAGTGGGAGGAATGGAGCGCCGTTAACGTGAATTATTAACACTGTAAACGAGACGGTCCCGTGGGCCGCAGAACGAGTCTGGGTTGTCTTCTGCAGCCGACTGGAATGTTATCACAAGATGATGTTGCGAATGAATTCTAAAATAGATAAAAAGTGTCGTCAGATGATGTAATTAAAATATCAGGACAATGACAGCCAAAATAATTTACATTCAAATGTTTATTGGATGAAATTATCCTGCGAATAAACACTCAAATCCTCAGAGACACATCTGGAATGTTTTCATTTGCATCTCATTCAGTGAAAAGCGACTTCAGAGAACTGCTGCTGTGGGTTTCCCGCAGTTTGAAACTGTCTCCGCGGAGGTTTGAACAAACTCAAAGCGGCTCAAGTGGAAAAACAGTCAATCCAGTCTGGATGAAAAAACAAATCTAGTTTACATTCAATACTGTTGAACTGTTCCAGAACAATTGACTTTAATTTTTTCCCCCATTAAATGTATTTTGTGTCCGTTTTAACGTTTCTTGGAACTTTCCTTACTTTGAAAGGTCAAGGAAAGTCATTATTTGTAAATGATAAATGTATAATGGTGTTAAATTAACCACAATAAAGACTAAATAGGAAATAAGGAGATTAATGGGAGAAAAAAATCAAGCTATTTAAATACCTTCAGTTTTAATATACCATGAAAAAAAACTATGATCAATACTTTGTAAACATTAGTCCTCAAATCGACATCATACCTCAATATGAAAAATATGAAATCTATTTCCATGAAAACGACATTGTTTATAAACATTCAAAATATTTTCCATTTCATGCACACAGATATCACAAATCTTTAATTCCACAGTAATTCACACCTAATTTTCCTTTTCTGTTTAGATCTGAGTCGAGTGGAATCCTTGATGACACGACTCCAGTTCAAAACGATTCAATATTTGTTCTTTCACCGTTACACATCGTGAATGGGCACATCTTTATTGGTCTGCTATTACTGGCGCCGTGGAGGTTGTGTTTCTGACGCCGTTTGTCTGATTGTGAGCAGAGTTACGGTTAAATTGCTGGACGGATCTTGATGAAGGATCCCCGTCTCTACCTCAGACGGGCGGAGAAGCAGCGCATGTACTCCGTCATCCATCGGTCGTCCACCACGGCCAGCTGTGACCTCCTCATCTTCTCCGGGTCGGCTGATTGAGCCCGGCGACGGTCCGGGTTGGAGGGCCGCTGGTCGGACTCCCACCGGGCCCGATCGCAGGCGTCGGACGTCTGACAAGGGGAAACGCAGAGAGCGCGGCGCCGTTTCATTATTCATGGTTGCAGAGTCCAGTAGCGCAGCTTCACTTCTCCGGTGTCCTGCAGATCAGGCTGCTCTGATCTACAAAAGCCCTCCTTCATTTTCACCATGCAAGAGCAAACACTGACGGTCCCGTATGAACGTCGGATTTGCCGTTTGAAGGGTTTTAAGCTATTATTTCGTCAGGTTTTTTTTTTTTCTTTATATTGATGTAATATGTATTTAAGTTTCATTGTGTGTTTTATTCCATTGTTTTCCCCCGCACAGGACACAAAGTGGTGGCTCACATGCCCCCTTAAGGCTACTCAGTACGGTGTCTGCAATGGGTCAAAATACACTAATGCAGTCATCCTATTCCTCACAACAAAGGGTTAAACGAGTTGTGCTCAGTGCGAAACCTTCCGACCTGTGAAAAGCATCTGGCCTGCTTGAGACACACAATAAACGACACTCTAGTCCAAAAGAGTCCCACTCACGTCCTTCGCTGTCCTCCTGACATCCGTCTGTCTCTCGGTCCAATCCGGCCGGCTGGATGACCTCCGGTTCTCCTTGGTGCCGACAGGTGGTTGGCTCTTTGCTCTCGTCGGTTTGTCGTCACGGGAACCGTCTCGGCATCCTTGCTTAGAGCGAGCGCGCCGTCGTCGCCGCCGCCGCCTTGGCGTTGGATTTTCCGGCTCTTCGTCAGAAGACGGCGTCTCAGCGGGACCGTTGTCCGTCTCTGTGCCGTTTGGAGCCGCCGTCGCTGAACCTTTGTTCCCACCGTTTTCTAGGAATGACAGAAGCAAAGGCATAGATTTAATAACGCTTGTCTCATCATTGCTTATTTATAATAATCAATTCATAGAATAATAGTGTCTTTCTATAAAATGTCAACAACTAGTGATTATAATGAATCAGCATTGATGAGCAGCTCATGAATTGGATTTACTCCGTCCACAAAAGTGAATCGGAGTTGATCTGATTCTTGAATCCGTAAATGAGGTTTTCAAAGTTAACTCATTCTATACCGAAATGTTAAAAATAAAATGTTACACATTTTTTCCTGGTCATTCTGGATCAGACCCAGAACACATTGTCCCTGGATCGGACTCCTTTATGATGGTGATTTTCTGTGAGCGAATTGAATGGATATTTTAAAAGAAAAGATTCTGTTTGTTTTTTTTAAAGCCTCCATTATAAGTACCGTAAATTAGGAAAATCCAGATTTATTTGTATTGCGACAGTATCTGGATCCGATCCAGATGAAATTTGGTGGTAAAGTAATCTGGAAAGCACTTTTTCTTTCACCTAAATTAAACTACACACGATTAGATTATTTGCACAGTCCAACCAACAGAATGCAGTTTTTACGGTCGCAAAAGAGAAATGCTAGCGTTGTTTAAAACGCAGAGGTCGAAACCAATGGCCTTTTTTGATTCATAATAATAGGTCAGTTTTTCAGACAAGTTTCTGTTGACTCATCAATTAATTAATCGCCGCTGAAATTCGATAAAACAATTCAAAGACCGGTTCCTCACCTGCAGTCGGATCAGAGTCGACTGCGTCACCGACTCCCACGTCACTCGCTCCGTCTTTCGGATGCGGTTTTGTTCCAGGGTCAGACAGCCCCTGCCTCCCCTTCAAGGACGTTGGTGGCGGGAGGGACAGAGGGACGACTTTGTTCCGGGTCAGCCTTGGCGTGGACCAGCCGCTGGAGTCAGAGCCACTATCCCAGAACCAGGGCTTATGGGAGTGCTCCATCACCCGGCGGGTCAGGCGATACTTCAGGGAGTCTTCGTAGCATTTGGAAAACGTCTCCCATTGGGGATCCCTAAACCTCTTCATGTACTCTGTGCGGATTTTCCTCGTCACCATGGCTCCCGTTATTATTATGGTGTTTGTGTCTGGTTCTGGAAACACTGTGGAACATAAAACATAATGGTGATGGTTACCATCGCAATCAAGACAATGCAATTCATCTCAACAACTAAATTATCTTTCATGTTCTCTGATTGGAAGTCTTTGGTGACGTCACACCGCCAGGTGCGGGTCTACCTGCAAACCGCATTTCCTTCAGCGCCTGTTATTAAGCTGTTATTACAAAACCAAACCACCAAATCTTTGCTTTATGACGTTGAATAAATATATTTATCTTTATTGAGAATCATCGACATTAAACTATTGATCTATCCGAGCCGATGCTTGGAGCGACATGGCGCGTCACGTTATTACGCAGCCGCGGCGACGAGCCTCAATCCTGCCTGTCAATGACAGTGACGCTGATCAATAGTAATAATGATTGGAAATAAGAGTCTGGCGTGACGGGACTCACCCGAACCTCATCCCGGAGGGCTTCGACCCACTTCGTGTCTTCGATCCTGCGTTCACCGCCTCCTCTCCTCTCTACTCTCCACGCGATTTCCGACCTGGACTTTCAAAATAAAATCAACCGGAAACAAATTCGCAAAACAATCTTCTTCTTTTTTTCCTCTCAGCTTGCTATCTTGGGAATTTAAACCAAACTTGTATTTGAACTATGTGAAAGTAACTAAGTATAATTTTGAGGTACTTAATTCCCGTTTCTTGCCACTTTAAATAAAGGAACATTATTCCTTTATTTATTTATTATTGTCAACCTGTCCTGTTTGATAGGAGGAGAGCTAAAGTCCCTTAATCTAATCTACTTGGACTATTTTTAGCCCATCTGATCCTGAGAGAGACTAAACTACACCCGCTGAATCGTGGAGGATCCCTGACAGTGGAGGGACTGATTCTTGGTGTCCAGCCTCTCTGGTCCGGCTCAGGTCTCCATCACTTCTGGGTCTGATGTCAGAACAGAAAGAAACCAAGTTCCTGCTGAGAAATGGTCTCACATGTATGTCAGCTATGATCAGTTTCAGCTTCCCAGAGGCTTTCATGTTGCTTTCCAAGCGTTATACCTTGCTAAAAAAATCTTTACATAATTATTTGATAAGACTAAACGGTAAATGTAATCCATTCCAAGTCATGATTTTCTTCTTTTGAAGATAAAAAAGATATAAAAGAAATAGTGCAATCAAGATAGAGGAAAAAATAACTCTTTACTTAGAAAAGATAACAAATCAAACAGATGATCAGAACGCAGAGAAAAGCGGAGCGGCAGGAGGTTCTATGGGAGTTCAGTCGTCATCTGACATTGCAGGTAATGTTCATAATTTGCTCGAAGGACAAACTCAAAGTAGGGTTTTGACTTCAAACAGCGCAGCTCGTCCAGATCAAGCAGATCTTTGACATCAGGCAGGTAAGTCTGCAGAGAAACTCCTGAAAAAGAAACGCCAAAAAATACATTTCAGAAAGAATACTGAGGACTTCTTTTGATGAAAATATATCACGGAAACACACAAATTAATTTTGGATTTAATGTATTTGAGGAAAACTGAGCGATGACGCACTTCAGCGGGGGTTTGCCTACACCCAGAGCGCTACCTGTGCCACAGTTCATTTTCTAAAAATGACTCTCTCACCTTCCTGTACGAGTTTGAGTAGGATCTTGACGAAGGTGCTGTCCTTGGCGGCTTCCAGAGGGTCGTCAACCCCGTCGGCAGACGACCAGCTGAGAGACACAGAGCATCAATCAACAGGCAATAGTCATTCTAAACTAATTTCACGAGGGATTGTGTTGCATGTTAAGAAATCAAAGTACCTCCTCAAATTTATTCTTATAAATTAAATGCTAAAATCAACCAAAAACGTCACAGGTGGACCTTACTCATTTCTCCTGAGCGCTTTGCCCAGGATGTCACATTTCAGCGACTCGATGTCGACGGCATCCTCCTGCAGCACAAACGGGAACATTTAAATTTAACTGCCAGCGATGCGGAATTCCAAATAATAATCAGCAGACTCAATACAGGTACCTCTTCGATATACTCCAGCAGATCCAGAGCCTTTTTGAAGTCGTACTCGTTGGCTCTTCTGTTGTCATCACAAATATACAACTGCGGAGAAGAGAGGATGAAACGGTATCACTATCAAAGCTATCTGAGCTCTCTCCTCCATGTTAAGGAGCTACAAGCAGACTGGTAGATTTCCCCTGCAGGAGTCGGATGGTTTAGAAATGTCCCTTCATGTCGTAAAGTTCAATGAAAGAAAGAAAGGAAACTCTGGAAACATCCTCCCCGTTCCTCTGGATGACCCTCGGCAGAGGGGCTGGGCTTCGTTCTCACCCGTATGAGGTTGTGAGCGCTGAGCAGAGGCATGGATTCCGGATCCTGCTGCTTCTCCTCCAACAGCTGCCGTGGCAACGTCTCCTGGTGCAGCAGGAAGCGTTCCTGCTCCACAATGTCTGATTGGAGAGAGTTCAACTCATTTAAAACGCCGAGGTGACGTTTTCACCTGCGTTAAATTGCGTTAACTCACAAAGTTCTGGACAATCTGACAATCCAGAATTGATCCTGGATTATGGATCACTGACATTTTTGGTAACATTGCATTCAATAGAGCTTTGAAATTTGTTCAATATCTTGGTTGACACAATGTTTATGGAATTTGACAGTCATGTGGGATGGGGACCTCTGTCCCACCACCGAATTTCATCCAGATCGGACCCGGAATGCAGATTCTGTCGCAACCTGAATTTTCCCACTTACGGTAGTTATAATGGAGTTAAAAAAAAAAGAAAAAGCATCATATTTTGTAAAATACGCATTCAATTCACTCACCAAGAATCAACATCATAAAGGGGTCCGATATGAACTATCATGCAAAATGTCTTCTGGATCCGATCCAGAATGAGGTCAGGAAAAAAATATATGAAGTTACACATCTCACCTAATCAGCTCCTGCCTCTCTGGACAGTTCAGAACATCCTCTCTGTTCTATCCGTCTGTTCAGGTTCTCCTGTTCTATGTATCATCCCGTATTCCCTAAATCTATCTTTAATACCGGAGAGGTACATTTTCACAACAAAACAATTTTGTTTTTGGACATTTCAATACCATCTCTCTCTATTGCCTTCACCAAGACACTGTGGAATTAGTAGAGGGAAAACGGATTTGTTGTGTCTTCAAATGCTTTGGATCCAGATCCAGAAGAAACCACCATTACTGAAAGTTTGCTTTTTGTGAATAACATCTAAACTAATAATGATATCAATCTGAATCCAGTCGCAGAAAGTTTGTTTTCATGGTTAAGAAGCTAAAAATATAGATAAAATAAATGTAGCCCCATTATTTCAGCTGCAAATCACAATATAGGAAGACTGAGGCGCTCGGCGGAGGTCTGCGCTCTGAATGCTTTTCTAGTGTAAAGATGGTATTTATTTATATATAAATAATATAAAATCCAAATAAATGGTGTAATTTTTCTTTATACAATCCCTCACTGACAAGCGGATGGTGCATTTACCGTCCACTTGTTTGTTGAGCTCGTCCTCCGGCAGGTCGGACGCCAAAACAGTCAGTTTACTCAGAGCCAGAAGCGTCTTCTTTTTCACAAAGTACCTCGTTTCCGTGTTGGCCTGGTTGTAGAGCGTTCTGTGAGCCTGCAGACACGGGACACACAAGGCCAGCCGTGATGGACGGCCGAGGAAAAGACAGGATTCACCAAGGCCCCGTTGATGCTGCACATGATCAGGCCTTGAAGCAGCAGATGCTAATTCTATCCTCTGCTTGAATAGTTTACGCCAAGATCTGCAGCGTTTCCGATATTGACAATACATTTAATGCAAAGATCCAATCAATAAGTAACCACATAGCATAAATTATGCTACGGTACTCGAATAGAATGTAACATACACAAAATTAAAATACAACACATGTTCATCATTTTATATGAATATCTTTACGGTACTCTAGACCTAAAGAAGAAGAAGGTTTTGATGCGTGCACGCATGCATTGTGCACGTGAGCGTACGCTGTGGTAGTCGTGGATGTGGATGTGGTGCAGCCAGCTCAGATGCTGGTGCGACCGCAGGAAGCTGGCCAGCTGCTGGTGCTGGGCGGCCGGCTGGGAGAGCAGCTTGCCCCTCTTCCCCTTCTCCATGTACCAACGGAACAAGAAGTCGGAAAAGTTCTGCAAGCAGGACACGAAAAGAAGAAAGTTATTGGGCCGCCCGTTTGAGAAAGCTCCAACATCCGTGAAAGTAAGTCTGAACCAAGGCATCGTGGGATCCCGCCGACAGTGTCGCAAATAAAATGGATAATCGCAGAAGACATTCAGTGTCGAATTGATCGAGCTGAATGCAGAGATATCCCAACGTGTGAATTTGTGGGACATTTATCTTTTATGTCCATTTTTCAGGAGTCAGTGCTTACATCTGACATATATTATATTGCATTAAGGAATAAAGTTCAAAAATAGTGCCTTTTACCCAGTAAAGCAAATTAGCTGTGGCTAAAAGTCCGATATATACAGCGAGTCCATTCAATTTTATTTAAAATGCAACACTGTTTGATTTTATTAAATTCAATTTCTATAGCGCCAGATCACAACAAGGTTATCTCAAGGAACTTTACAGGTGTAGCAGGGAAAGACAGAACCCAACTCGACCCACAAGAGCAAGCACTTTGGCGACAGAGGCAAGGAAACACTTCCTTTTAACAGGCAGAAACCTTGGACAGAACCTAAGGCTCATGGTGGATGGCCCATCTGTCTGGACCGGCTGGGTTGAGGAGGGAGAGAGAGAGCGACAGAGAGAGAACGACAGGTAGGAGGAGAGTCAGAGAGTTTTAGAAACGGTGCCTAGGTGTTTCTAGTTCTGTGTACCTGGTCTGCAAACTTGGCCATATAGTGCTGCAGGCGGCTCTGGTTGTTGGTCTGCTCACACATCTGGACCAGGATGTCGAAGTCGCAGTACTTCTCAGCCAAGGCTGCGACCCACTGGTACTGTCCCAGTTCCACTGCAAAGCAGAGCAACGTCGATGCGACACCCGCAACGCAAACAGTGACGTATCGTATGGTCAAAAACCTCCAGTCAGACATGGCAACGTCTCTAACTTGCAAGGTCTGACTGGAGCGTCCAACACTGGCAGCTCACTTTAGAAAAAACCTTCTCGGCTATTTATTTAATCCAATTGTGTGCCAGAGATGCAAATGAACACTTGCAGGATTTGAGATTGGACCATCCAGACCACATTCATGAATACAAATGTGTCCCGGGTCCTAATAAAGGACCAGCTACTCTACCGATTCATCTGCCTGGTTTCCACTTGGTCCACTCTGATGGAAATGATACCTTCTAGAGTAGATTTTATTATTAAACTCCGGGGGCATTTCCATTTTCCCCCACTTACACAGATGGGCGAGAAGCTGAGAGCGACACTGGCTGTACTCCATCTCCAAGGTGCTGTAGCGTTCCTGCCGGGCCCCTGGGGGCCTCTGCTGCTGCAGAGACGTCAGCTGGGCCACATAGCCACCCAAGTAGATGTCTAGCAATGCCACCAGCTGCTCGCAAAGCGTGCTGCGCAGCTCCGAGTCGGCGTGCGGGTACACCGACTGCAGGAGGATCTCATGCTGGCGGGAGATGACCGTTCGAACACCTTTGACGCCTCCAGATGCTGCAGGTGAAAATGGAAAATGAACATTTGGAATCGAATAAAGAGCAGTCATTTCTTAAAATCGTATTTTCTCTCTAAACGTTTATATATTTAATGATTTGATATTAAACGGTGCCGTGTGACCAGTAGCCGCGCTGCTGGAGAAATGTTTAACGCGTCAAACCCAACAAGACTTTCCTGAGTTGCTGTGTCACAATATCCATGTTGATAACTCTGACATTTCAATTTGCCGTCGACCTCTTGACCTTTGTTCTGAGCAGAATTAGGAACTGAATAACGATCAAGGGGAAGCGAATTTATCAACCTAGTGAGGGCCGCATTGGAAATCACACCAAAAACGTTCGCGTCATCTTGCTAACGGACGGACGGACGGACAGACAGATCACATAACCTCCAGTAGATGAGTAAATACTTTTTTTCACTAGAGTGTATGTGATGAGTACTTGAAGCAGTTTTCATAGAAAGCGATGCTAAACAAGCTGACGGGGAAGGAGGAAGATCTGAAGATCGGACCTGTCCACGGGATGTATTCAGGCTCGGCAGCAGCGTTCTCAGACGCTCTGTACGTGGACGCCTTGGTCTCCCGGTAGCGACCCGCCGCCTGAAGACTATCCTGTGTACAAACACACACACACACACACACACGTTAGTTATCAAACTGCACTAAATTGGGCGTGGCGTTTTACTAACGAGAGTGATTTACGCGAGCACACGTCACCCCTCGTGAAATGGCCGCACCTTGATGATGCCGTTGACACTGAGAACCACGTCAGCCCAACGCACAGAGTCGACCGGGTTCTCCTTCAGGGTCCGCTCCTCCTCCTCCAGCAGACAGTCGAACACAGAGGAGATCTGAGACACCTGTTGGAGCGCCAGAGAGAGAGCTGCAATATAAACCCCGTGCACGAACGCAGCCGAACACACACACACACACACACACCTCTCTGAAGAAGACGTCCGCGGCGGTGAGACTGGGTGGCACGGCGGCGTTGTTCCTCTGCAGGGCGATGCCGATGGCCCGGTTAACCAGCTCGGGGTGTTTGCTGTGATGGTTCTTGAGCACCATGGCCGCCTGAAGCTTCTCGGCATGCTCGCACAGCAGCAGCCGTGTTGCCATGGGAGAAGAGCGTACCATCACCTGACCAAGTCGATCCAGGAGTCCCACCTGCACGGAGAGGGCGTAGAGCTGATTCCTTATGGATCTTAACCAGACAACGCCGGGTAAAAAGGCTGTGGCCCCTCTAGGACTGTTTGCTAAGGCCCAGGTGGATGTTGTTGCCCTGACCGGGATTCGAACCCATGATCTTCCCTACCAAAGTCACGTTACCATTGAGCTAACACAGCTCAGTGGCAACGTTGGAAATGTGGGCGAACGGCAAGGAAGGAAAGGGACGATGATCACAACTGTAGGGACAGACACACACACACACACACACACACACACACACACACACACACACGTGTGTACCTGAAGCAGGAAGTCCATGAAGCAGCCATGGGCCTTCATCTTGTCCTCCAGCTGGTGGAGGATGATGAGGGACGTGAGGGGAAATACGGTGCTTTCTGCAAGAAAAAGACAGTTAGCTTGAAATAAATAAGACCAGAGAGAAAAACTCTTTTTTAAAAGGTTTTTTTTTAATCCCCTAAATTAAAGTAAATTTAAAATTGTTTTTTTTGCTTATTTTGTTTTTTTTTAGCTCGTATCTCGGAACGCTCGTATGTCGAGGTATTACTGTGCGCGTGAACAAGGGAAACTCTGCAGGAGAAGAAAACGCGTCATACACATTACCACATTATTTTAAATAACCGAGGTGATTCTGAGCTCCTCGTTTCAGATAAATGTAAAGAAATACTCCTCCATTTGGCGCTCGGTTCAATTTCAAAGTATTTGTCTGATCTTTTTAGGGAGCGGCTCACCATCGGGGACAGACTCAGCCCAGCGTGGGTCGGAGGCCGGGTAGTCGTCCACCAGGTCCAGGTTGATCTGTGTCACGATGCCGTCCAACTCGGCCCCCTCCTCAGAGTCGGCAGGGAAGAGCTCGTCCGTGACCGTCTGAGCCCCGACTAGATCATTCCTGACAAAGAAATCATCTTCAGCACTTTGCACGTTTATAGTTACTCAATCTCTACATTACAAACGCTTATTTCCAAAAACACTTGTATCAACCTTCGCAAACACAAAAGGGGACATATTATGAAAAACTGTTTTCATGTTTCGACACTATTATGGTGAGTTTGGGTCCTTATCAACCCCAAAAAGGCGAAATAAACCATCCAGCCAATCCGTCTGTAATCGCCTCCTGAATTTGTGTCTCACTTTGCTGCTCATTTTAAACCGGGCAGCTTCATATGTTTGATACGGATCCCCTCATTGTGTGGGTTTTTGATCTCGAAACAAGCTTCAAAATATGCTTCCTGTGTTTTGTCACTTCAGAAATGATCCAGACCCACAAATGGCTTCATCATTTAATCCGGAGGGGCGACATGGCGACGTTGTGACAGGCGTCGTTCCATCACAGGAAGTTGGCGCTGGGTTCAAATACAGCGTCTTTAAAGGTTGGCGGCATGTTTAATTCCGGATGCCATTCCTGCCCCAACCCTCTGCATTTATTCGGGCTTGGAACCGGCTCAAGGGAGACGCTGGTCTGCTATGCTAGCTCCTGATAGCCGTGCTAATCGTGCTAGCTGTAAGGCTGCGTTGGGTTCAAACACACCTCGGGAGCCGGACCTTTCAGAAAAGCTACTGTGCCGCAACACTATTCCCACTGGGATGAACGTTACTTATTGATCTTCTCAACACAAGCAGTAACAACCTTTGGTGAGTCATCCCAGGTTCTGTGGGACAGGCTGTTGATTCGTTTATCCGACACTTACCGACAAAACTGCAGGAAAGCCCCCTTGAGGAGTTTGCTTTTGTCCTCCTGAGCTACGGGTTCTGCTCTGGTTGCAGCCTCCACGGATGAAACCTTTAAGACAGTTCAAAGTCGCATTGTTCTGTGCCAGTCCCTTTGATTCCTTAATCCTTTTTGAATCTTAAAGTCTGGCTAAAATAGAATTGTTGCTCATGGAAATGGCCGGGCCGTTTTACCTCTGGAGCTGCAGCCAGCGAGGAGCAGAGCGAGTCCTCCACCGTCTCCGGAAGGATGGAGGCGCTCTCCCGGGCCACCACCGCCACCAGGCCGCTGTTCTGAGAGAAGAAAACCGGCAGGTTGGCGCAGCAGCCGCCCCCAAGCACGCCGTCACCTGGACGGCACGACACAGATAGAAACTGACATTAATAATGAGACTGCTTTAAATGTTTTCTAATCTCTGCTTTAAGAAGCAACTGAAACTAGAAAAGCACTCAGAGCGCAGACCCCCCCCCCCCCTGCTAACTGGATTTACACCGTCCACATGGTGATCTGGATCAGCACCAACAGGATCTAAATTGTTCTCAGTATCTTTATACAACCAACCATGAAAAGTAAAAGTGAATCAGAGTCTGTCGTTTTTAACAGTTTTGAATCTGTAAAATGGGGTTTTCACTGTTAAAATATTATATCCTCCAAACCGGATCCGATCCAGATGAAATGTTTCATTCTAAAGTACTTTTTCCTTTACAGACGCGAGTTTTGTTTTTTGCCTTTTCTCACCAGGTGAATTAAAAATGATATTTTCATCAGGTGGTCCTCCCCTGCTGGTGCCCGTTGCACAAGCAAACACCAGCTCCTTGTTATACAGGAAGGCAGTGGCGCCGGGGGAGGGTGGGAGCACCAGCCGCGTAGCCTGAAGGGCCTCCTCGCCCTGAGGAAACGCAGACATAAATATTCAATCAATGATCATCATCATCGCAAAGGAATATAAGATCTAGATCGTTGATCTTTTTTAGAATCTCACATGAAGGGTTTGAGGCGTTTGTGGGCGAGGTGTCAGGCTGGAAAGTACATCCAGTACTACCTCGACACACGAGTAGAATTCACTCCTGGACTGAGCTCGTAACTATTTAATCCGTTCAATTCAAATAGAAACACTCAACGCTATTAATGGGATTGTTTTTATTTTATTGCTATATAGATACACACAAATATATAATAGACAGTATTACTGTACTATAAAATGTGGCTTTATTACATTTTACCTTCGAGACAGCGTTGTGCCATGTGAGGAGATTAATTGTACCTTTCATGTACATAAACTTAGACAACAGTTCTGCCTTTGGAAGGCTTTGTGTTCTTCGCATTAATTGTACATATCTATGTACTCTGCTCGTACCGGCGTGCCAAATCACTAACAGACACCACGGTCACCGTTTAGCGATCATTTAATCTCCATCGCCATCATGCGTCTTTTCTTTTCTCGCCTTCTTTGGACAAGGAATAAACACAGATGCAGCCGAAACCACGTAAATAATGGAAACGAAACACGGAAGGTGGTGAATACCCGAACGACTCGGAACACTCGTATGTCGAGGTATTACTGTATTCAGTGACGAGCCTGAAACATCCGCGGCGCCGGACGAGGGCTGACCTGGAATGGAGGGTTGTACTTGGTGACCTCAATGGTGAACTGGTCGGCGATGGCGGCGCCGTTGTCCTGCAGGGTGACCAGGCAGAAGTAAGCCAGGCATGGAGCGTCTGACGGGCGCCAGGCTGCAGCCAAAACAACCAGGCCGGCTCTGAAACCACACAGCGCAATCTCAGACCGGGTCGGACCGGAGATTACCCCCTCACGGGGTAATGGTTTAGTGTTAAAGAAGAAAGTAGGGTCGAGACCCGTGCAACTTTAGCTGTGATGTTGCACTGTGTAAATAAAACCGACTTTATGCAAGATTCTTTTCTTACAGCTGTGAGAAACAGGAGAAATAAAAGCAGAAGATAATGACATGCAGACATGAATCCCTAAAAACCTCAGATGAAATAATAAGTGACGCGTAAATGGGGGATAAACTACCATATAAATCAAACTAGCTTGACAACCGCAAAAATACAAATTAAGATTGTGAAAAGCCCCTCTTGAACTGCCACCATATCATGGTGGGGGGTAGTTGGAGTGCCCAAAAGATCCCAGGAGCTACGTTGTCGGGGGGGTCTCTCATGGCAAACAGTTCCTTGCTAGTTCAAAAGCCCCAGAGTGAAGTTACAGCAAGGACTGTGATGCTGCCTGGTATGGACCAACCGGGGCCCCCACCCCTGGAGCCAGACCCAACCTCTGGTGGGCTCGCCACCCGCCAATGGGGACTGGTGTAATGTGGATTGGGTGGTGGTCAATGAGGGGGGGGGGCTGGGCAACCTGATCCTCAGACATAGAGACTAGCGAGGTTCCACAACACATGTAATACACCACCGTTGTCACAGCGACCTGACAGACACACACACACACACACACACACACACACACACACTCACTGGCTACACTTCATATCGAGGTACGACACATTCGCGCCGTCCTTCATCTCGTCGTAGTCGATCTCTGAACCCTGGTGGGAGAAAAATATTGATGGAATATTACAGCCGTCATTTCATTTCATTGTGTCACGCGTGAAAGACGTCGTAGACGTGGACGTTGCTGCGTTCCACGTCACAACTCTTTGGCTTATGCAACATGGAACATTTTTTTTTTCGTCAGGGGTCGCCACAGCAGACCAACCTTCTCCACTACACCCTGTCCTTTGCATCGCCCCCCCCTCCCTCACCACGTAATTATATAAAATCCACCTTTTATTATTGAACCCAATATGATCTTGCGTGTACTCGTACTGACCCAGATGGCGTCTGCAATGCTCTCCGTCAGAGCCCTCTGCATGTCCCAGCTGAGGGTTTGATGCTCGTAGTTGTCTTCCACCTCCCATTTGCTGAGACTGGACTTGGTCAGTGTGTACAGGCAGCTCGCTCCGTCCACCCACAACACGCTTTGGAGCTACGGCAGAATCGACCCGGTGTAAACAAGTAAACCAACAGCGAGGACAACAATTCAGACAAAAAAAAAAAAAAACGGAAAAAGCACCAGGATTTGTCCTAAACTGGTCCCTGTAATGGTTTGGACACACCTAAAATCTATGGTTTTCTTTCTTCTAAACGTCTTTTAGAATGACTGACCGTGTCACTGGCTGGAGGGGAGAGCATGCCGAACAGGCTGGTGACGCGACGGCCAATGCCAGAGAGCATCCCCTGACCCTGCATCAGGGCTCTGCACTGCAGCTTCCCTGAAGAATCCACGCTCGCCCTCAGCAATCGATTCCTCGCCGAGGACAAGAGGAAGTCTCCACCCTGAGAGAAAGGTGAGAAACAGAAGGCCAACAAGCAAGGAGGAGAATATGAAAGCAGAGTCAATAATGGCTCCTACATGGAGAGGCACCGGATTTAGTGGGACGTCGCTCACTCTGATGGCAACAACGCATTTACAGAGATCGCCCAGGTCCACGTCTGCATCGGTGTATTTGCCATCCTGAGCCAGGCTGGGCCAAAGGCGAGCCGTTCCCTCCGCAGCCACGGCCAGGACAGAGACAGCCTGAAGGCTCGCCGTCTCCAGCGGCGACGCCGACGTCACGGCTACGAGGTCGGCGGTGTAGTCGTACTCGCTGCTGGGGAGCTGGAGCTCCTTGCACACGGACTGCTGCAGGAAAAACAGGAAGCCAACGAATGAATAATCCGGCGCCTCCTTCGGGTCGGGCTGCTGGCTTGTTGACAACGCCGAAAGAGCAATCTCGAAATATATGGACGCACGTCACATTTCCGTGTGTGTGTGTGTGTGTGTGTGTGTGGGGGGGGGGGGTTACCTTGGCCACGGCAGTCTGACAGATCTTCCAGACAATCAGACTCTCTCCACACACCATCCATGCCCAGCCGCTCTCATTCACCTTCACTGAGATCTTGTCGTCGGCTAGAGAAACCAAGAGAGGCAGAATTGTCCCGTGGTATTTACCGGAGACGGTAGTTTAATCAGAAAACAACACCAACGGCAATGCAGAAAAAAATTAAAATGAATAAAGTCACCCCGAGATGAACTGGCGGCCTGTCCAGGGTGTACCCCCGTCTCTCGCCCATAGACTGCTGGGACACTACCCGTGACCCAGTTACAGATACTACAAATGCCTTTGCGGATTGTCCCCTGAGGGGTCGCCACAGCAAATCAGCTCTCTCCACTTCACCCTGTCCTTTGCATCGTCGCCCCCCCCCCACTACGTCCATGTATCTTCTCCCGGGTCGACCTCTAGCCATGTTCCCTGGCAGGCCTGTCTCTGCACTTCCTGGTTCCACCGCCAGGCCTCCTTCTCCCCTTTCCTTGCAGAAGACACCCCCCCAGTACTCTCCTACCTATTCCTAGTCTGTGATAATGGCAATAAACTGATTCTGAAAATACAAAATAATATTTGAAATGTATTTGTATGTATGGTTAAATGATGCCAAAGAACTTAAGTGCATAATTAAAGTACTTTATTTTAAGTATTTGGCCCATTTTAGCAACCAGAGAATCACCCTCCGGTATATCTTTATGTTGATTTGCATCTAAAATAATAATAATAATAATAATAATTCTGCCCCATTTTTACGCCGGATTCCATTCCTGACGCATTTATCCGGGGTTGTGACAAACAAATAGAGACATGGTTTCCGTTACCATCGGCCATCGTCAGAGTCTCCATCACTTTGACAAGGAGCGACGAGCCGAACGTTTGCACGTCATAGTTGATGGATTCTGCAGCTGCGTGGCTCTGGGTTCGGGTCGGCGTGGACCTGTCGGAGAGATTTGTAGTTTCTGGACCGTCACGTGAATACTGACCTACAACTACCAGGGGGGGGTCCAGGGGGGGTCCAACCAGAAACTTACCAGGCTGACAGGGTCGTCCTGCGCGGGGAGAACAAGAGACTCGGTGCCGGAGACGAGATGCTCTTCCTCCCGGCGGCTCGGCCCTGGTGGCGGCGACCGGAACCCAGGGCGGCGCGGGGGCTGAACATGACTGCTCTGATACGGTCCCCAACAATCAATAAATGTATTAAACCTCGACGGTGGAATCTGGAAGCAGCAAATCTCACGTTATGTTACCATACAGACGGCGGGCAGGGTTGTCGCGATAGATTTACGTCATCAAACGGCGCAATTATTGTTCTTTTTTTTTTTTAAAGCGGTTGGCATCCAGTTTCGGTGGATTAGCGCCACCTTCCGGCCTGGAGTATATGGAGAGAAACCAAAAATAATTATGTTGTTGATAGATAATAATGGCCTTGTTTGCAAATATTTGTTTTAAATTGCAAATCCATTACTTGCAGAACTAGCTAATGAAGATGAAACGTGGAAATAGCATTTGTCAATTATTTATTGAATAATGGCTGTAGTTTGGCTCGACATAAAATCCACACCAACAACTTGGTAAACATTCTATTGAGGCACCTAAGTATTTATTTAGACAGCAGACATTAAACATTACTACTTTACATTTTTATTAAGCTTTGAAACAAAAAGGTCATACCTCAAGTTCAAATTTCACATGTATTGCTAAAAATAAAATAAAATAATCACCATATTTGTCAATAATCAAATCACACAAGAACAATTTTATTTTATTTTCACTGTTCAGGTTCATCAGCTGTCAGGTAAACGGAAGAATCAGAGATCTTCTTCACCTGTTGGACATTCAGCGTCTCAGAGCACATCGGACACGCTGTCTCTGTTTCCAGCAACCTGGACACACAAACCGTTCAGTGTACATCAGAGAATGTAGCAGTAAAAAATGACTGAACTTACAATTTTTTGTAGAATTTTTGACTTTTAGATTTTTGTTTTTATTGTAATAGTCACAAAGCTGCTGCATTTGTTTTCTTTTTGCACTACAAGAAAGAAAAGCTAAAACTCAGGACACCTTACTGGTGGTTTAGGTTGTTCTGTTAGTTTGTCCTGCAGACTGTTATTTTATTAACAACCTTAAACCTGATCCTTTTCTTTTATTTGTAAAAGCAAAATACTGATGTGCGCTTTATTTTAGATGAGAGGCTCAAAACAGGTCTGCAGTGTAACCTGTTCAATAAAATACAATTGTAGCATTGAAATGTGTGCGCCGTCAGTCATTTAATAAATCGGTATCATAAGAACTAAGAATAAATATTTGACAATAGTAAGCCTTGTACTTTAAGTCTGTAGCCAGGAGACATTTACTGTAGTTTAGGAACTAAACCAGTACTCAACTGGGTATTTTATGAAGACAGTGATGCAAACTTTGTTTGGAAATTGAAAACAAAATTGTGCCCAATGACCAAATCACAGCTTTGAAAAAAGAGCTTTGGTTAAATCTAGGTAAAACATTACCTTTTTCAATTTGATAAAAATCATGGTTAGACTCAAATGCGATCCGTGTCGGACTCCGACCAGAATACAACTATGCAAAGCACTTTAAATATAAAGTAGCTCCCAGAACCATCACAGATGAAGTCACTGAGACATTCTGAGAACCATTTTGCTCCAAATATGTTTTTCTTGAGAATTACAAAAATAGGATTTATGAATTTGTCAGTTCATGTTTACTTACAACATTAATTGTGAGTAGAGAGCAGGAAATTCACAATGTGGACACACGGACCAGTCTTCTTTCAGCATATGTCGACCCTGAGAAAAAAAAAAACAGTTCAAAAGACCAAATTATAAGAATGAAGGTTGACGTGAAACCATTTTGCCCAATGGAAACACAGTGTTGATTAGGTGTACCGTGGCAATGCAGTAGGGCAGGTTGTTGTTGCAGGAAATGCACAGCAGTTCATTCTGCTGCAGCTGAGAGCCACAGAAAGGACACGGAGTGGTTTCTTCCTCCAGTTCGGATGTATCTGGATGTCTGGAATGAAAAAGCAAGTTCAGTGTGGAGGGGAAAAAAGGAATTCTGTAAAGAGAGAAAACAAGTTTGCAGGAGAGCGGGAGGCGAGGCCTCACCTAACGATAGCCTCGATCTTCTTCCTGTGCGCCGGGTTGATCTCATTACGGTACTCTGGTCTCAACAGCATGGCGGCGAAGCCGAAAGCGGAGTTTTTCAGTCCAGCACGATGGCATTCAATAACTGCCGATGTCAGTATGGGAACGACATCTACGCACGCAAAGAATCAGAACACGTCTGTGGGACTTTTGAATTTCCATGACTTTTAAGCATCAATTCATCTTTTCCATCTTCGGACTTACGAGATGGAAACTTGCTGATGTTGTTGCTAACGCGGATGAGCATGCGAGCTGCTTTGATGTGGTCGCCCCGCTTCACATGGATCTATATGAAAGCACTTTATTTTACAAAGTCATCAATAATGCACTCAAATAATGTGAAGGTTTTTATCAGGTCACAATATGATGGAGAGCAATCCCACGTATCTGAGACCTGTAAGAAAAAAAAACAGGAGGACTCTGCTGAACTCGGAGTTAAAATGCAGTTATGTTTCCACCTCCGATTTTCCTAACTTTAGGAATGTTCAGTTCAAAGGGCCAATGAGAAGGCGGAGTTCAGCTCCGTTTTCCAAAACCCCTTCAATCCCTCTGCCTCAGCGGAAACCACCGAGTAGCGCTTTGCTCCGCTGCTCCTGCTGCACCTTTGCTTTACCAGAACAGCTTCTCATTCACAATGACGACCTGTGACCTGCTTTGAGCGGTTAGTCAGGCTCCTCCCTCAGGCTCCTCCCTCCTGGACTCACGGGACCCAGCTACAAATAGTTTAACTGGAGATGCCTCACCCTCCCTCACCCTCCACACTGCCTCCTCTTCCTCCTTCTTCTACAGGCGCACCGTAGTAAGCTGCTCAGAGCAACAAACCCTTTTCTGGTCAACATCCTGCACATCGTAGTTCTAACTGAGCATGATCCGACGCCTCACAGGGATGTGCAGCACCACTGCCGACCTCTGAAACAGGCTGGACTCAGCTTTACCGACCTTGACCAATAGGTATGAGTGAAGGATCATCAGGTTGGTGACCATCTCGGCAGGGATTTTGATCTTCTGAGCCTGCAGCTCCGTGTACATGCTGAATAATACGTCGTGGGCATTACGATAGTTCCCTTTGGGAGAAACATGCAAAAGCAAATTAAATACACAGAGACCGAGAGAGGATTTGTTAAACGTGTATCTGGAGAATGTTCACGTGAATGTATTTGTACCTGCACATTGCTCCTCTCTGGCAATTATGATGGCGGTGCGAGCCGCCTCCCTGTAGCGCTGCAGCGCCATATACAGACGGAACAGGTACTTTGCATCCTGGGAAGAGAGAAGGGAGGCAAACAAGTACCGTAATCAACAATGTCACTCTTTTTACATGGCGAAATAGCAGTTTGGGGGCAGCACAGTGGCGCAGTAGTCAGCGCTGTGGCGTCACAGCAAGATGGTCGCAGTTTCAAATCTGACTTGTGGTCTTTCTGTGAGGAGTTTGCAGTATTCTGATATGTATACACAAGTCAGAGCACACACACACACACACACACACACACACACACACACACACACACTCGAGATGGTTGAGTGATGGGCAGCCACTTAGGAGCAGCTTGTTGGGTTCGGCACCTTGCTCAAGGGCCCCTCGGCAGCACTCGGGAGGCGAACCGACACTTCTCCGGCTACCAGTTCACCCTCCATACTCTGGTTCCCAAGCCAAGTCTCTGGGGACTGAGCTCCTTGATTACCTTGGGCATGCCGTCACTCTCTCCCATCAGGTAATCGATCAGCTGAGTGGTCAGGGTGCTGTCCTTGGCCTGGCCCACCTGCAACACGCACGCACACACACACACACACACACACACACACACACACACACACACACACCAGAATGAACCAGCATCATTTTGCACTTGTACTGGGACACTCACAGAGACACACCCACCGTCTGTATAGCCATCTCAACCGCTTGGTTGTCATCAACGCTGGGGCATTTCAGGAAGTGATTTAGGGCCTGAGGAGAAACCAGTGGAGGGAATACATGTTTGGCATGCAAGATGTTTTGCGTTTGTAAAAAGTATGATGGGGAAAAAGGAGTTCTTACTCTGCTGTACTGCCCACACTTCTGGAAGAACTTGCCAGCCTGCAGGTGCTTCTTCTCTGCTGCAAAGTAGAGCGCAATACTCTGGTAGTCCTCTTGTGTTGCCTCAGGCCCTGAATAACAAACCACAAGAGTTGTTTTTAATTTTTATCTTTCATCTGAAAGAAAACATGACACAGAATAACGCTGTGTCACGCTAAGCTAATTCTAAATTGTAGCTTTGTTTTATAATAGAAACACGCAGACGTACCGATAATGTCTGCGTAGACCTCCATCTGGCCGTGCTGCTGCGCCAGTCGGAAGGCTTCGTCGTTGCACTGAGACAGCACCAGTAAGTAGATGGCCGAGCCGTAGTCGTTTAGCCCCTGGAAGAACCTGAGACGCACGTGAACACAAACAGAAAGCAGCGGATGAGAAGCATTGGAGGTAATAGATGAATAAATCCGTGAGCAAGAAGCTAGCTAGCAAAAGAAATGGACAACTGGGCAAAATCGGAGCCATTTATTAATATAAATTACTAATATTTGAGCATTCCAGCTTCTCTAAAGGTTTTTTTGCTCCTCTGTGTATTTGATATCAGTGTGAACTGAATATTCCTGGACCGTGTTGGACATTTGGACAGACAAAAGGAATTTGAAGACATCTTGATTATAGTCCCCCCCTGCTTTTATGTTTTCTAGCCTGAATAATTAACAAACAAAAAAAAAGAACTCCAATCAGGTGAAAGGTCAAATATAATAACTTGCTTAACTCTTGAGTTTATTTGATACAATTATTTTACCAGTACATCCTGTGCCAAGACAGTAACTTCCGCGTTAACAATAGAAAAGTGTCGTAGCTAGAAAGTAGAAATGTTCTTAATAAAAATCTCTTTAGCCCGTGGCTGCTAACACATACCTGACTCTCCTTTGGCCTACCTGGCAACCGTCTTTGCTCCGTCAATGCTCCTCGTCTCCCTGACGATACGGACCGCAGCCTGTGGTTGTTTCAGGTGGTCCAGGAGCACACGGATTGCGTTGTCCCAGTCTTTGGCACTCTCATAGGACTGTGCAGCTTCTTCATATCTAATACACGCAGTGCGTAGCATGTTGCATTTATTCTTCTCTAATAATTTCACCATCTTCAATGTGACTGACATTGAAACTCAGAACGTACTTGCCGTCTGCCTCTTTGGCTTTTGCATACTGCAGGTGGATCTTGGGAGAGGAAACTTGTGGAAGCATCTCTCCCACCTTTGCCCTGTGGTGGAACGCCCAAAAAAAAGGCAACGCTGCATAAGGTAGGAGAGACGTCTGCATGTCTCAATTTGAGTTTGCGTTCGTCTCACCAGTTCTTGCAACGGATGTAGACTGACGCTGCCTTTTCGTAATACTGGCCTTTTTCATAAAGCTGAGCAGCTTCAAAGAATTGCTTCAAGACAGAAATAAAGGCCGGAGAGGAGGATATAAAAAGCACTGCTTCACAGACAGGACGATCCCTGTATCCTGTTCAACTTTATTCGTGTCAGAAGAGAGACTCTTCACCTTCATATTCTCCAGTATGGCTCCACATTCCTTCTTTAGGACTCTGCTTGGGTGCTGAATTGCCAAAGCAGCTCCTCTCCTGATGTCACCCATTCTGATGGCCATCCTAGCTGTACCTGCTTGACACGTTTCGTCATGTTCCTGGAGACAGAAGAAAGAGAGGAATCCTCCGTGTGTTTGCAGCCATTTCATTCTGAACCACAAATCTTAAAAAGCACATTCAAAAATGTCTCAGCCTGTCTGCTGAAATCCTTTCTGCAAAGTGGTCTTTGTGCATAGAGAGGACAACAATTAGATAAGTTGAATAAGTATTTCCCAGGAAGCATCAGACATCAATGACTGGATCTTATGAAACAAAAATACTGGATGAAATATAGTAATAAGCCAAAAAAGGAAGGATACGTCGTCAGTGGTGAAGCTAGTTTGGAATTCTTACAGTGATGCCTGTGCACTGCTCCACCTCAGCCCAAACAGTCGGATGCATCTTTGGATGCATGAAGGCAGTTATCTATGTGACATTATTAATCCCAAATATTTATTTGGGGGCTTGAGTTTGCAAAGCGCAAAAATTCACATCAAAATATACTGCACTTACTTTATTATTGTGAGTCGTGCCTTTTTCATAGTGTGCCAAAGCATTTACATAGTCTCCACTACAGAGAGAGAGAGAGAGAGAGAGAGAGAGAGAGGTTAGACATAGCCTAGATCACAGTCGGGTCTTCTCAATAGTTTGCGTACGTACATAAATTCCAGATGGACGGCATATTCTTTCGATATAAAGGGAATCTGGTCTTCTGCTAGCCTCTTGGCTAACATGAGAGCGCTGTCCCAGTGTAACAGATCTTTCCTCATCTAAAAAGACAGACACACAGACACACACACACACACACACACACGCACACACACCATGGAAGCTGGATTTGCAGAGCATTTTTAATGTATTAGTATATATATATATATTTAATTACGGTAATTTTCTTACTCTAACATCAAAGGCAAATGTAAACAGACTGCATTTATCAATTGCTTTACAGCACAAGCCAGCATTCACCCGCTCACACTGCGGTGGCAGAGGCTGCTATTTAGGCAGTGATAATCACTCACCCAACAACCGGGGGTTGTGAACGACACTATGACATCCAGCTGACCCACTGAACTTCAGATTAGTGGACAACCCACTCAGATACCAAAGCATGATCACTTTGGCTGATTGCAATCCGCTCCTCTTGCTCACCTCTAGTGCAGCGATTGGACCGCTTGAGGACAGATAGAGGTCCTGAGCCAAGTTGTATTCTCCTAGAAACATAGCCAGATGCCCCGCCAGTAAATGATTGTCCTCCATACCCTGGAGAGAGAGAGAGAGAGAGAGAGAGAGAGAGAGAGAAGGTGCGACAAACAACAAACTGAAACATGAACTGTGGTGTGTGTGTGTGTGGTTGTGTGTATGACTCATACCTGGATGCTCTGCAGGGACATAACCATGCCCACGTCAGCCTTCATGCGATAGACCTGGATGGCGAGCTCAAGCTCCACGTGGACCAGGCAGGCTTTGCCTAACTCAGCCCAGCCCGTCTTACTGTCTGTGGACTGACACAGATCGTAGGCTTCATGGAACCTGGTTAGGAACGCACGCAAAATGAATTACAACATGTTTTTGTCATCTTCACATCATCTCATGTTTTCTTGTCCCCTTGAAAGCATCTGCTTACTTTGTGTCAGTGTTTGTTTTGTTAGCCCTTAAACATTTCCTTCTGGGTTTCTTTAACTGGTTTTGTTTGATATTGGGTTTTACATTTTCCTTTACTGCCATTTTGTCTTTTTTTTTTTAAATAAAGACAAAATGGATGATTTACAATCCTTCTCCTCTTACTCACCTCAATATAGTAGATGTTAATATATTCAATAAAAATACTATTACAGTACAACCGTTGTTACACAGGCTCAGTATACCCATAGAATCCTGAACAGAAGCATCAACCGACCAAACATACTTCAAACTGACAAATACCTGAAATATGCCCGATAATGTAAATATATAGCAAATGTAGAACCTCTTGAGGGTGAGCGCTTGTTCGAGCAGCTTGCTGCTCTCCGGCGGCGGTGGAGTATCTTCTGTGCTGCCTGCGGAGCGCTTCAGGAAGGAGTGCGTGCTGAGAGACACTTCGCTGGTCTTGCCGCTTGTCATCTGGCATGTCAGCTCCCCGTTGTGCAAGAGCAAAGGCTTCTGGGAGTGAAGGAGAGCAGTGCTGCCAGCCAACACCACCCGTGGGCCTTGAAGAAGAAGGATGAAAGTAATTAGATTACAATTATCTCTTTGTTGTTTTTTTATGTCAGAGGATGAAGGCGGAGGGGGCCAGATGTTTTGTGTCCTATCAGGTACATGGAACATATTAGAGCAACGGCAGACACGAGGCAGGCAAACATTTATTAGGCCAACATGTTAAAAGTCAGATTTCTAAAACCTGGTTCAGATTAAAGTACTTCATTATGCGACATCTTCAACACCCCTATAAGAAAAAGCAGCAGGGGACTCTTTAATCACTCTGTCACATAAAGAACCGAGATGGAATGTTTTGATGCACAATGAGACACTTTCACATGTTATTTACCATGAGGGCAACCGAGGGGGTTGTTTCTAGTAATGATAGACGTGTCTGTGTAAGTTCTCAGTCATCCAGGTCGAGGTAAATCAAGAAGAGCAAAGAATTGTGTGTGTGTGTGTGTGTGTGTGTGTGTGTGTTGTTGTGGTGTCACCCTACCATATATGGTGGTTTTATGCAGCACGTAGGTATAAACCTTGTCGTCGTCATACGCTACAAATACTCCTCTATCAGCATGCCAGTAGTCCCACAGCACTCCTGTGATGGTGGGCGAGAAGTTGGGCAGCTCAATGCAGGAGTCTGTTGTCTGGAATGGATGAAAACACACACACACACACACACACGCACGCGCACACACATTGCATTACATTGTAAATGTCGAGATTGTTTTTTATGGGGTTTTTTTTGCTTTCAGTAATAATTTAATGGGCTCAGAGTCCGTAATAATGAGGATGAATATTATCTATCTATCTATCTTATATTTTGTAGAACTTTAAATGAATAAATTAGTTCAAATCCCATCTTTTATTTTTTATACATATTTTAATATTTAAATGACTTACTTGTATCAACTTACACTGTGTGTATGTCCACTGCACGTCTAATAGCACAAATGCATAAATGTATCAAGTAATCATTTGTGCTGACCTTTGCAGGGGAGAGCAGGAAGCCGCCGTTCTTGTTGTCGATGAAAATCACTTGTGTGCCATTTTGGTCCGGATAAACCCTCCTCACACCAACCGAGTGCTTGTAGATGCTCACGGTTTCCCAATCCTCCACCAACACACACACCACATGGCCCGACTGAAGGCAGAAGGAGATGAAGCAATGTACGAATAAAGTGATGATGAAATGAAAAAAGAAGAAATGGAGGAAAACAATGATGAAAAAGAAACTCAACTCAGCACCCAATCCATATGTAACATCTGAATAATGATTGTTCAAATCCATAATTCAATTTAACCTTTGGGGTTAGGGTCATGGTACCAAGTGTGATACAACGATTTTTCCGATAGAGGGAAAAGAATGCACTTTCACTTGCAGCACAATTGCTGCAGATTTTTTTTTTTTTTTTAGATGACTGAAAATTTAGGATTATCCTTGATTTATGATGATGAAATAAAAAATACAGTTCTGTACTGAGCAAATACAGAAAAACTCAGAACATCAATCCCTTCAACTTACAATGTACAATTCATCAATTCAACTTACAATTCATGTATATATATATACTTACATCAGAGCCGTAGTAGAGAAAGTCAGCAGTGAGGGCATGGCACAGGATTTGACCTTGCCTGTCATCATCTGGAAACAACTTCATTTGCTTCTTCTCTTCCTGGTCTTTGCCTTCTATCTAAAAAATGCATACGGATAAATAACGATAGACAATGATGTCCATTAAATTACTGTTCACTGGTCAGTAAAAACAGAAAGACGTACATAACCCACCATGTGAAGCTGCACTTTTCCCTCGAACAAAGCTGCAGCATAGTCTGAGTTAAGGCACATACTCGCTATCGTCCCCAAATATTCTATGTCCTTCAGCTTTGTAAAACCTAAAAGAAAAATAACGCTATTTAGTTTGTGATTTATCGTCTCACACATAATAAAACAAATATCGACAGACCACACAACGGGGTAACCCCACCTGGTTCCTGGTCTAGCAAAGTGTAGAACCAGGCTCTGTTGTTCATTCCCACCGCCACATGGTACGGTCCCATTGCAATGAAAGTAGGTTCTACGTCAACCTGTATGATCACAGGGGTCTCCTGAAAAGCACAAGTACTCTCAATGATTTTGTACTCTTTTCTGCTTGTCTGTTATTTATCTTTTCATTTAATTGGCAGTTAAGATACGTATTAAGGAAGAACACATCTACTTTTTTTCTGTAAACTGAAATATGTGTGTTACTGTACAATGAACAGCGTTCCCCACATCATGGCTGCCATCAATGAAACCAAATTTCAGCGGCACACCCGTGGAGATCATTTCAAATAATTTTCCTAAAAACATTTAGTACACAGGCCAACTTTGGTGGAGGATTATTGATTTCCTTTTTGCTGCAATGTGTGCGTTTTCCTTCACCTCTTCCACCTGGTTGGACACAGTGACCTCCAGTAGGGAGGTGAGATAGGCTATCCGGGTACCGTAGCTGTCACCCAGGATAGGCAGCTTGGTGAGGAAGACATGGAGTGTCCCTCTCTGTGTGGAAACTGCCAACAGCTGTCCATCATCTGTCCAACTCAACTTGTCCAGACCTGGAAGGAAGTGATTGACGTGAAGTAGAAGTAGTCGAAATGTTCAACACCACCTCCGATGGCATGGTTAGAAAAGAGGACAGTCTCACCTTTGGTTTCTTCTTCCAGTTCAATGACATTGATAATATCGCTGAGCTCGGACAGCTCGTGGATCTTTATGCTACAATAACACATAGATTAGTTTAAAAAAAAAAAAACAATTGCTATGCAGTTGTTGTTGTCGTCATTTTTTAAGAGTGTGTGTACCTGTTCTCCCCACAGGAAGCGGCCTTATTTAAAGCCGCTGAGATGGCCACACAATTTAGACTATCTTTATGATTGCGCATTTGAAAGATCTCCTTCCCGATCTCCCTGACATGAGTGGAAATGACTACAAAGTACCCACGGGAGAAGCCAACCAGGATGTACCCATCGCCATACCTTGAAGAAAACACAAAAGATGGGAACTAACATTAGCGCAAACATCTGACTGCTGCGCGTTATTGTGTGATCACATGCAGTACCAGCAATAAGACACGATGTTTCCATAGTGCTGCTGGAAGGACAGTTCTTGCCGGTCTTCAGGGTTGCTGACATTGACAAGCGTCAGTATTTTCTTGTCCACAAACATGCTTACCTGAGGGGTCAGTATTTTCAAGAGGGTAAAACACTTCACAGTGACTTCACTGTACATTTAAATGAGATATCTCGAAGTCAACAAAGGTATAGCAAAATATATGCAATGTCATTTTAAATCAAGATGTGTGAACATGTATTTACTTTGTATACAATTATGGAGCATGTGTATAAAAAGTAAACTTAGTAAAAAAAAAAAAGACATTCATGAAACTCCACAGCTTACAGTGTTCTCTCCTTGAGCCGACCTTTCATTTGTCTTCATCACTGAAAAGCAAATATCGGCAGGTTCGCCCCGAAGCGTTGTCTGGTAAAAGAAGGGAATGGAAGACAGGATAAATGTTTATATTTTTGTTCTCTAATCACAACGTCACAGGCAAACAACCATATGTAGCTTTTGTGTAACATACTTCAAATTGTATACATTAACTCTAAAGTTACATGACAAATGCCACATATGAACAACATATTTGGGCTGCGTGTGTGTATGTACTTGTCTGATGGTGTCCCCCTCCTGATTGCTGATGCTCAAAGTGTTGTCGTCACTTCCCAGAGCAAGTAAATTCTGAGTGCTCCAGTGTCCACACGTGATCTTTTTGGTATGTTTACCTAGCATTGATGGAAACCAGGGGAGACACAATGAATATAATGTAAATAAAGCAAATAAAGATGTACAAATGAGTGTGAAATTGTTTTGTAGGTGTATTACCCATGACAGGAATTTTGCGTGAGGTCTGCTGATTGTAAATTAAGAGATTTCCTTTGATTGTCCCAACTGCCAACAATGGACCCGACTTTGACCACAAAATTATGGACATCTGATCTCTGATAAAACCAAGAATGGCCAAAAAACAAAGCAAACTTTAAGTATTTTGCTGTCAGAGCATTTGAAAAATGTGTTGTTTTGCTTTCCATACCTCATACCACTGTCTATCTGGGATGATTTATTGACACTTGCATCCCAGAGGAAGATGGAGCTGGATTTTGCAGCGATCACAGCTAAAATATCCCCATCTTTATCCCAGTCCATTCCCACACAGCGTCTGGGGAAAGCAGGACAATTAAGAATTCAAAAGGTAACTTCAAAGACTTTTGACTGGTGAGAGGAAAGCTTTTGATAAAGAGAAGAATTGAAGTAAATAATTATTTTTACCCAGGAAGGTTGAGCTCATTCCACTTTTGTCCATGTCGATCAAAGATTTTCACAGAGTTGTCATGCCTATATGAGAAGACACATCATATGCTTATGTAATGTACTGATTTGTGTATATATATGTTATCGATTGCTACATTAACTTCACTGAACTTCTAACAGCAGTTCACTTACCCCGCAACAGCGATATAATTACCAAGGCTGTTCTGCCACTTGTACAGTAGCCTCGAACCCGACCAGGACTTGTCATTCAGAATGAAAACACTCTGTAAACACAATAATTACAATTTACATTGTACAATTAGAAAAGGGTACACAATAGCTAACATGCTACGGGAGCAGATGAAAGGGCTGGAACTACTTTACTTTCGTTAAATGCTTGCACATTTTAATAGCTTATCAAGTTGGAAGAACTGTTCGACACCTAAAAAGCAATTCGTTAGTGGGCTGCAGTTCAGGTAGAAAGTTTGTTTAACCAACTTTAGCCAATGCAAGACATTAACATTAAATTTATAGTGTTTTCTCAAGTTTTGCAATGAGAGCTAAAGCTAGCTAGCTAAGACAGCTAGCTAAATGAAACCCTCTCGTGTGATGTAGCTCAAACCGGAACCGGATGTAACGCTACTTTAAGTTAATGCCCGAGCGCCAACCTTCATATTTGCTGCGTTATCTCGTCCGAACTTTCTTTTATCTTCATACGGCTTGGCCCAAGGATGTCGAGCGTGGCGTGTACCCCCGACAACAATGCTTCTGTCTGAAGCGTCTGCGGAAGCTAAAGCGATGTCATAGCAACAGCCATCAGCCAATGAGGAGCCTCTAAAGTGGTGCTTGATGAAAAATACAGGAAGTATGAAGAACTAGTCCTGTATCATCAGCAGGACCACCTGTAACTTTAAGCCGTCCACATGGAGTGAAGGAAAATAATATTGGATAATAATATCGAGGATAATAACATTTCATCTTGTAAGCTCCTCGGTGGGGGGGGATAAGATTAACCCTGAGTATCTCAAGTCTCTGGATGTGCAGGGACTGTGTTGGTTGACACGTCTCTGTAACATCGCATGGCAGTCGGGGACAGTGCGTCTGGACTGGCAGACCGGGGTGGTGGTCCCCTTCTTCAGGAAGGGGGACCGGAGGGTGTGCTCCAACTACAGGGGGATCACACTCCTCAGCCTCCCGGGGGGGGGGGGGGGGGGATTCCAGGCTGCTGGAGAGAGGAGGATCAGGCCGATAGTCGAACCTCGGATGCAGGAGGAACAATGGCGTTTTCCAGGTCGTGGAACACTGGACCAACTCTAGACCCTCCATCGGGTGCTCGAGGGTTTGTGGGAGTTCGCCTAAACCAGCTCACATGTGTTTTGTGGATTTGGAGAAGGCGTTTGACCTCGGCCCTCGTGGTATCTTGTGGGGGGGGGGGGTGCTTCAGGGTTATGGGGTCCGGGGCCCTTTGCTGAGGGCTGTCCGTTTCCTGTATGATCGAAGTCAGAGCTTGGTTTGCAGCAAGTCAAACCTGTTCCAGGTGCATGTTGGACTCCGGCAGGGCTTCCCCTTAGCACCGGTCCTGTTCATAATCTTTATGGACAGGTTCTCGACCAGAAAAAGGTGGTTTGCACATGGTGCCATTAAAGCGGGAAGGTCACTTCTCAACACCACCGGAAGCTAGTTATGATTTACAGTCTCCCTAACATAACAGAGTAAATCCGTTAGCTTATTGATTGCTGTCTTACTGGTTTGATTACTGGAACTGTAAATTGTGATCATTCCTCTTCATACACACGGTTCTGCCTTAAGGTAAAGCATCTACAATTATGGAAATGAGGACTCATATTAACCTCCAGGTCGAAGAAATTAATTTGAAGACATACTTCAGAAGTGAAAAAAAATAAAACATAAACCACAGAAAGCGCTGAACTGCAAAGGCCATTGTCAGGCTAGAGATAAGAGCCACATATAAAAATAGAAATTTACACCACAATGGCATTTATAGTTATGTGACAAATGGGAAGTGCTTGCAGAAACATCTGTGCAATAAAAATGATGAACTTTTATTTTTAAAATCTTGTATAATGGTATTTTATATGGTGGAAAAACAGACAAACATTAAATCACACCTTGACTTTAATGTATAAAAGACCAATACCAGCATATTACAGCAGCCTATATATTATTATACTGTACAAGAAGACTTGTAATAGTCCTGTACAAAAAAAGAGGAGATAAGCATCTTTACTGTTTCTGCCAAGCTGTCACATTATTATTTCTTCATTTAAATTCATTGTACAAAAACACAATAACACATGGCATACTGTATTTAGTGTGCACTGAATACATATATAAGACAGATTTTATATTCATTTTTATACATATTATACACTAAATACAGACTGATTTGGAATGTCTACCTTTTATCATTTCACTCTAAACCAAACTCTAACTATAACCGACACAAAGAAAAGGATCTTTAAATAAAACAGCGTGCAGGTTTTCTTGCAGAGTCGTGCATTACGCTTGAATAAACATCAGTTTCACTGTAATGGAATCACTCATCCGTCCATATTTGATGTGAAGCAGATGAGAGAGAGGCTTTTCAATCTTCCCTGACTCTTGGGGCACTATAGACATTCATCTACGTAGTTACGTGTGTGTGCGTGCGTGCCTGTGTGCGTGTGGGTGTTTCTAAAGAGCATCCTGCAGGCCACACTAGCTCTAGATCTGTCAGTTCAGGTCTAGATCTGCCTCTTACTGTCAGAAGTTTGCCCTCTTGTGCACGAGGCGCACAGTGTATGTAGACACAGACACACATGCCAGAGAAACAGGTGGATCCACACATGTGGATGATATCTGCTAAGCATTGAACCTGCATAGACGATGTGGAGAGTGGAAGTGTGCAATCGATGCACACACACACACACACACACAGAGGAAAGATCTGTAGGGGAGACAGAAATGCTTGCCTGACCCCCCCCCCCCCCCCCCACCCATGCAAATACTTGTGAAGTGCATTGATTGAAAAAAAAATAGAGTCCCAGTGTTTCTTACAGAATGGCTGTTTACAAGGATTCTCCGATTACGTCAATAGTCATTCTTTCATTTGTCAGTAGGGAAGAACGGGAGAGACATTACCAAATGTAGGACAAAAATAAAAGAGCATACAGCATGAAAATAGCATCAAGGCTCACAAGAAGATCTTGTCACAGTGTCTCACCTTCCTGTCAGCAGAAAGAGAAGCTGAAAACAGACAAGTAGCTTTGTGTGTGCGTGTGTGTGTGTGTGTGTTCAACATCAACAAGGGGAACGAGGTGGCTGCTCTCTCACGCTCGATACAGATTCCTCCCCATCAATAGCAGTTCACTTTCTGGCAAAAGCGATGCTCAAATATGAAGTGTGACACACGACTAAACCCTGAATGAACCCTAAATATAACAGCGGTCATTCCGGAGTAAATCATGGTCTGGATTCTGCAGTGTTGTGACATATGGCTGTAGGCAGATGAAGTCCACGGAGTAACTAACCGCCATAACAAAGAGGAGAATCTCTGAGTCACATTGGTACACAGTCGGCTGATGAAAGTAGGTGTTGGTGCTTTCACAGTCTGACGGCCACCACACATGCTCCTGCTCTGCCAACACACAGAGGTGCTACCTGGAGCAACAACAACAACAAAAAAGAAAACAGAGAAATCACAGTCACATCTGGATCCTTAAGGTGCTCACACAGAGCAGACCGCTCAAGAATAAACAGCGGAAAGGAATAGATGATCCTTTGTGTGGAAGGAAAGGCTTTACAAATACAGTCATTGTGTCTTTTTACATACGAGTGCACACTCATATGGTCGTGTAAATCTGGGTACGCTTGTCCTATAAAATTAGACTTCATTCATTTGTACAGAGTCCTGTGTGTGTGTATGTGTGTGTGTTGCTGTGTACCTGTGCCCACTCATTTGTCTGAGGGTCGTAAGCCTCTACAGTATTTAGATACACCTGCCCGTCGTAACCACCCACAGCATAAAGACGATCTCCAAGGAGACAAACACCAACGGCATCTCGGCTGATGCTCATGGGGGCGACTGCTGTCCACACATCTGTCTGTGGGTCATACCTGCGCACACACACACACACACACATACATTTTTTTAGTCTCATTACATAACATGCTATACCTAATTTACTGAGTCCAAACCCAATCTGAGGTGTATAAATCACAGTTCATAACAGCCGTCTCCAGTTCTTAGTTATTTCCTGAGCACACTAACCTTCCAGAGTCTTCCTGCTAATTTATGGATTAACAGTTGGTGTTATGGATTGGGTACATGGTATAAATATTTGTCCTTCATTTTTGTCAAAAGTAAAAAAAAGTACTTACAAATACTAGCAGGTGAATTTTGTTTTGTTGCTTCCCTGCTTCTCATTTCATTCGATGCATATTTCTACGCTATGCTCACCATGTCCTGATTACAGCTCAGTTACACACAAACTTCTGATGTAACTACTGATAAAAAAGTACATTTCTTATATTTTATGCGCTCATATTTTTGAACCATTCCTTTGAACATATGCGGCATGTTTTAAATACCGGAGAAGGTTGATTTTCTGTGGCGGGACAAGCTGAAAGTACAGCAGCAAGTAGCAGACGTACCGGTAGTATAAACAGACTCACCTCTCCACGCAATCACTTAGCCGAGATGCAAGGGAAGAGGCCGGAGCATCGTGACCCCCTATGGCATAAAGAAAGCCATGCCACGTGGCCACACCCACACCCCCGCGCCTTTTAGCCATGGGAGCGCAACCGCTCCACCTGCAGATGGAGGTTGACAATGCATTTCACTGAAAACATCAACAGACAGGAAGTGAAGCAGCAGGAAGTCGTCACTTCTGGCCTGACCTGTTGGTGTGGGGGTCAAAACACTCCACTGAGCGCAGGCAGGATGAGCCATCACGACCTCCGACCGCATACAGTCTGAAGACGAAAGATGGTGTTATCGATTCATGGAAACACTCACTCTCACCCACTCTCACTCACTCTCACCCACTCACACACACTCTCACCCACTCACACACACTCTCACCCACTCACACACACTCTCACCCACTCACACACACTCTCACCCACTCTCACCCACTCTCACCCACTCACACACACTCTCACCCACTCTCACCCACACTCTCACCCACATGCCCCGCTTCAGATCCCGTTCGGTGTTTGTATAGTAGTCACAGTAAAGTATATTCTGTGGGGCTTGGAAAATCAGACAAAATGAGCAGAAACTGGGGCATCCATGAACACACTCAGATGTCAAGCCCCCCCCCCCCCCCCCACACACACACACACACACACAGCAAGATGAAAAGGCAAATCAGTTGTTTCTGTATGAACTTGCATCTTTATTATTGTTATTTTGAGCACACTCACTTTCCATTGAGTACAGCGACTCCCACTGTGCTTCTGGGTGTCGCCATACTGGCCACAAAGCTCCACTGGCGAGCCTG
Source organism: Brachionichthys hirsutus (assembly GCF_040956055.1). Classification (NCBI taxonomy): domain Eukaryota; kingdom Metazoa; phylum Chordata; class Actinopteri; order Lophiiformes; family Brachionichthyidae; genus Brachionichthys; species Brachionichthys hirsutus. The sequence goes on from NC_090913.1 coordinate 5,042,053, forward strand.
GGGGTCCCACCTCGTAAGAAAGACCAAAACAACAACTATGTACCACTCATGATATAAGATAGCTCATTAAAAAAAGTTTTTTAAAGTGTATGAAACAGTGAATTTTTGAGAATCACCACTTTCCAAAAAAATGTTGCTTGACAATTTAGATAAACTGCTGTTAATGGCCTTTTTGTGAGCATAAAACCATATGCCTCCTATGATTCTACATGGAGTATGTGACATGAAAATATATCTTAATACATGCAAAGTACGCAACGGGTACCTTTCTACTGTGCTAAGGTAGCTCCAGCCATCGTGTCCTCCTATCGAGTACATGGGCCCCTCGAGGACAGCGACCCCTGTGACACACAAACATGAAAATATTATTAAAATCCTCGACAACTAACCCAAAATGTTTTCAGCTTGGACAAGTCTGTAAAGCCACAAAATCTCAGGACGAGAGTTAGTTTCTTCATCCGGCAGGAGGAGTTAGCAGCACGTTGGTACCTCCATGTAAAAAGGGATTTATTGTCCAGAACATTTGTGTTGCCAGATGAGCGAGAAGATGTCATTTTGTCTGACAGGCCAGGGAAGGACATGTTTTTTGTTTCGGTTGTGTACTTTTCATAATATGGGGTCTTTAAAATATACGATTAATAGCAATCTTAAAATGTACAAACAAAAAAAAAAAAACATTTCCCAACATCTTTAAAACCAGTTTTCCTGCATTGCTGCCTGACGATGCTCACCTAAGCCATGCCTGTGTGTCGACATGGGTGGCACAACGCTCCAGGTCTTACTGTGCGGGTTGTAACATTCCACAGTGTTGAGAGTCTTAAGTCCGTCTCGGCCACCGACCACATAGAGACGGCCATTGAGGACGGCTACACCGAACTGCAGTCTCCGTCCACTCATGGTGGCTACCTGTCTCCACGTGTCCCGGCGCAGGCAGTACTGCTCGATGCTGGTAGCCCCTGGAGAAAGCAGATCGAAAGAAGAACTTGCTGTCCTGTAATTTGCATTTCTGCGACTTCTAAATTAATCCCATTCGATCCTGACACTCATTCTGCTCCAGTTCTTTTTTGCTTAACATTTTCAATCCACTGTTTACAACTCATCAGGTCCATTTTAAGATATTCTTCAAAAGTCTACTCTGAGTTTCTCGGTAAATATCAAAAGCCAGGAAGCGGACATGAATGGAGGAGCCGTCTTTGAAATTCTCGTGTCGGCTTAACGTTATTGGTTAAAACTTGAATTGTCAGAGCGCTATTGTGTACCGCTGAGCATTATGTGTAAACAAGTCCTCTACCTTTTGTAGCATCCATGCCCCCAATCGCGAACATGGCCCCTACGGTGGCCTTGCGGGGGCGGGTGCGGGGGCTCTGAAGCAGCGGCTGACGCTGTGGCAAGAGGTGATACTTCATCCCTTCCATCAGCAGCCGCTGACATTCCATACTGTTCCGGAGCATAGGGTTGGACTCCAGGTCCGCCAAGAACTGCGCACACACACACACACACACAAAACAAGAACACAAATGTGAGGTAAACATAAGCAGGCATTGCTCTGTACAAGAGTCTAAGTTGAAAGAAAGCTTTCTCACTGATTGAAGGATTAGATCACATCCAACTAGCAACCATTCGAGTTTACACACACACACACACACACACACACGGCTCATCTGACTGACACACTAGAAGACCAATCTGTCCTCAACATCTCAGATTTCGAGCACAGAAACCCATTATTATTATTATTATTATTTGCATTCAGGAATTACAGAATCGTGTCCTCAAGTATCAAAGCAATGGAATAATGGAATCTGCAATTATGGGTTGAACAATAAAATAAACACTTACAGCGCCTTCCATGCTGCACAATGTAGTACAGTTTATGTATAATATAAAGTCAGATTTGGTTAGGTCAGGGCCATGCAATATTAAATCATCCACTTTTGCTCCCGAGATCACCTACAAGTAATCTGTGTCAGCATCTCTCCCAAAAACAGCGTGAACAGAGTGAACTTTAACCGCAACGCTTCGGTCCCCGGCAATATGACGCGTCAGCGTTCTCTGTAGCACTCGCCTGTGGCTGCAGCAGTGGTAGTCGGATGTAAGCCAGCAGCGAGGGGAGGTGTGGTTCTCGTGTAGCGGCGTCATAACCGACCCACGACAGCAAAGAGGTTACCACAGTCTCCTCGTCTGGCACGTTGACATCGTCGGATTTGAGCAGCCTCTCCATCTCATCCATTGGGAGCAACATGAACTCCTGGCCTCCTGCCACCTCTAAAAAGTGTTCCTGGTGCACAGAAAGGTAAAAGTTCTAAGTTATAATGATAACAAAGTAATAAAGAATTAATTACAGATGAAAAGGTTAATAATAGGATGACAGAGCAAAGACATTTCGGTTAGAGTTGGGAGCTGGAGGGATTGGATAAAAAAAAAAAAGAAGGTCATGCAGAATCGAGAAAGGTCAGAGGAGGAAGGATGAAGAACAGATGATTTTTGGGAACTGTCTCATTGCCTGCCCCTATCCTGATTTGTCTGACAAATAAAGCTCAGTTTAAGGATTTGTATCTTCTCCTGTCATCAAGAATAACAACAAGACTGGAAAAATGACCGACTCCGACGGGGGAAAAGGGAAGAATAGTTTAACTGTCCTACATCCTTAGTACTAGAGCCGTTTTCATAATCAGTCGGTCGCTACTGTCGCTGGAGGTATACCCACCATGGTGAAGGCATGAGCGGCCCTTTGCAGGTCATGGCAGCCCTGAGCATCGGCGTAGGAACGGATTCCCAAACAGTTGGAGGGGTGGAGCTGCTTCATGAGGAATGAGCAGCAGGCCTGAACCACAGACAACAACTGCAGCAGGCAGGAGGCTGACAGCAGGGACTCGATGGTGTCCTCTCTCAACTCAAGACGGCCTGGAGGATGAAGACAAAGACAAAGAGAAGAGCAACATTGGAAAGTGTTTAGAATGTTGTAATTAAAAGGGTTTGAAATCAGTACTCTTCAATTTGTCTCGTCCAAACCATCATTTCTGCTCAGACAAAGACGTGCATGGTGCACGTGCATTCACTTGTTCTACATTTGGCCACATGTTGGCATTTGAATGTTCACTCTGCATAGAATATAAGAAATTTACATTATAAAATCCAATATATTGATAAATAAATACTAGAAGTCTACACTTAACCAGGACTGGTAATCATCATAGAAGGTAAAAATTGAGGAGCCTCCTAGGATGAACAAATCTTTTCTCTCATAAAAGTCATGAGTTTGTATGGGTACCTGTGTATGCGTACTGCACCAGGACCCACAATGCATCAGGGTCTACTCCTTCCATCTTCACCTCATCTTGCTTGGCTTCCCTCACATCACTGGTGAACATGGCTGCAAAGTAGTCCGACACGGAAGAGAGGACCAGTCTGTGAGGGGGGAGAGAGAGACCTCAAAGCTACCTCAAATGCAGACAAGGTATACCGTAACACACAACGCAAGGCCGAAATGAAAACCTGCTTACAAGCACTGATAAAATGAACGGAGTCCGTTTAAAGGTGCAGCGAGAAACTGCATGATGGCAACACTGCTGCAATGTGCGAGGTGATTTGCACACATTTGAAACCTCTTGAGGAAAAGTTGTCATTTTATTTCTATTCAGCCTTCCCAGAATGCTTTGCCTTTGTTAGGAACCTCAGCATAAAGGGCCTGACTTTAAAGGAGCGAGAGGAACTCACTGAACAAGATGGTGGTTTAAAGCTAAACGTTGGACAGTTTCTGGTTATCTGTTGCCAAGGAGTTCCCCATTCTAGCTAACAAAGCTATTTTGACATTGCTCCCGTTTTCAACCACATATCTGTGTGAGCTGAGCTTCTCAAGCTTGACTGCGATAAAAACTAAAAACAGAGAGAGCGAGAGCTGTTGAGCTTCGTGTGTGTCTTTCCACCATTACTGCCAGGATATCCATTTTGTGTTAATCGAAACAGCCCCAGGTTTCCCACTAAGTATAAATACATTAAAAAACTGTATCATTAAGTATCCTGGGTCGCATTTGAAAAAAATCTGATCTGTGTCGTTCAGACTGGCGTGAACAGACCGGCTACAGGTCGCATAGGGGCAAAGAAAATCGGATTTGGGTCACTGCAGCCTTCAGTGTGAACTAAGCCTTACTCTTCAGGAGTCATTAGCATTAATAAGGTGAAGGGTCGTTGCCCCCCCCAACCCTCAAGTGAGCTGCTATGTTGAGCTGCGCCCAGGGGTGGCTGGGGGCGGTGGATTTTGGGGACAGAGGTCAACGCTGCGTTGAGTCTTGCTGATCGATGCTGTCTTAATCCTCCTCCTCTGTTCAGGGATGGTTTCTCTCCAGCTCTCAAACCACCCGTCTTCCCTGTCCTCAAAGGGGTGTCCCGTGTCTTTCAGGCGCAGGTGGACTGCTGGGTCTTGTCCTGAGGAGTTTGCGCTCCTGTGTTGAGCCATAACGCTTGTGGAGCGGTTGTTTGGTCTCCCTAATGTACCCGTCCCTGTCTTCATCGCTGCACTGGACAGCAGACACTGCATTGTTTGTGTCTGGGTGTTTTGTCTTTCGGGTGGACCAGCATCTGTCTCAGCGTGTTGCCAGGTTTGAAGTGCATGGGATCCTTCCAATGCACGTTAAAGAGACTCTTACCTATGTGCAGGTATCCGTCTGTCTCCAGCCACCAGTATGACATCACACAGCTGCCTGGATCTCAGGTAGCCCTCCATCTTACGGAAGGTGGCGTCTGCATGGGACAGAGCAGTGAACACGCACTCCTCGGGACACGCGCAGGGCTCCATTGAGACGCACGAGGACAGTGTGGCGCTGCTGTTCGAGGTCCTTTGCCCACGCAGTGACAAGCAGACGAGGACAATGGCGGCATTCACGCGGACACACACACAAACACAAAGAGAGGGAGACAAAGGCTTTGAGTTCATGTGTGGATGCAGACTTTCTTTTGTTCAACGCAAACTAACATGTATGTGTGTGTGTGTGTGTGTGTGTGTGTGTGGTCTGTACGTCATTCTCTCATCACCTGAACTTTTTAAAAGAGTCACTCTACGGCACAAGAAGTAGACGAAATACCTTTAATGGTCCAATCCACTGGGTGCAAATGGGCAGATAAATTTAGCCCACTTAAAAGGAGCTGAACAAATGAGATATGCAGCAAATGACTCGGCTCCCCACTAGCAGCCAATTTACTTGTATCTCCATGAACAATGAGAAAAGGCACAGCGTTCTGAGAAAGAATGATTTCAACCTTCACTGTTCATTGGTGGAAGCGTAGAATTCTTAGGAGGTTATGTCTTTTTCTTCCAGCCAGGCCTAAATGAGGTGTGTGCATTCATTAAGGATATGTTACCCCGTGAATCATCAGCGCATCATGGCTCCCGATCCAGCGTTCTACATTTATGAGAGCCAAAGTTCTGCTTCCCTATTTAACTCAAGAGCAAGTTGCACCAGCCCCCACAGCAGAGGAGATAAGAAATGAACTCATACTCCTACGATGAATTATTTCCACTCTACAATGTTGAGAATTGTATACATGTGTGTGTGTGTTTCTTTGAAACTGTCCTATATACCGGTACTACAATTTTCCACACATTTATACTCACATGAACCAAAGGATAGAGCTTGGCTTGAAATTATGGGAAGACAATACTTTAAAATACCTTTTCTTAAACTATACATTCAGAATCAATCATATGTCTTCCTGGGCTTTTCTGCACCTGGCTTCTTCTTTATTTTGTATTCTTTCAGGTATTTGTACTTATGTACTTAATAAATTTGCTGTCCGGCAGAATATTGCTCCTTGTACAGCAAACAGTAAAGTGCTTTGAAATACAAGTGTTCTGAGACACGAGCAAACCTGCGAGCAATATTTTTGCTTTGAGAAACGGGCATACATTTTCGATACGAGCAAATTCCAGATGCTGCCGTTAAATGGCCGAGCGCTCCGAGCACGCTTCCACTGGGGCAGTTCAGGTATTCATTACATTCCGTACTCGTCTCCTGCGAAAAGTAAAGTTGGAGGTTAAAAATTAGATTAACGCAACTAAAGAAATAACGCCCTAAATATGACTGTAATTAATTAATTGCAATTAACGCGATAATTTGCCACCTCTAGTAAATGATACAGAATTGGGTTAAATTATCTTTTATTATCATTCTTTTGTTTCTCATACTATTTACACTTTCATGCGCTATCTGTTGTTTAGATCTTGCTGGTGAAGATGCCGGATGTGGATGTGGAGGTCCTGGGCTGACGTGGCTACACGTGGAGAAATTTGTGTACCGGTACATAGAACAAGTCTTAGATCTTTGATTTTGACTCGTGAAAAAATTGGAGCAAAAACAGAAGTGTTGCGTTTATATTTTTGTTCGTTACGTAAATGGGCATTTATCTGGTGCGTAGGAACGGATTCAGAATCAGAATATTTTAATAATCCCATCGGGAAATTCCATAATTAATCTGTGATTAATCTAGTTTCCATTATTTCTTATGGGAAATCTATTTTTGAAGACAGACCGACATACTGAGCGATGGCTACACACATTCTAAGTGGCATTTACAGTACGTATTCAAGCACACATTCTAGCTGTGCATGCTGCTCTGACGCGACTCCGTATATCTCTCATCCTCTTCAGCTGATCCATCACTCACTGCATTCCACCTCATCCCATCATCCCCAGGATCCATCTACGCCTCCGTTTCCTCTATCCCACTCTAACCCTCCAAGGAGGCTTTTTGGCCAGCGTTCCTGCTATCTGTGCGAGTGCGCATGCAGGAGAATGGTATGGCTATAAGTACTGCCAGAGGAGAAGGCTTTGAAGTGAGAAGTGTCGCCTTAAAGTCCCCATAATTGAACCTGGCATACTCTCAACATGGACAGAGAGGGGGATAGAGCGAGAGGAGAAAGACAGAGCCTGTCTGGGGCAAATCAACACTGTGCAGCCAGATTCTTTAAATCCCAGCACCGTGCAAGGGCTCTCACTCAACTGCTGTTGCCTCTTTTTCCACTCACACACACAATCCCTTGTGATTAACTACCTAGTCGGATTACGCTGTAGATTAACAGCTAATACTTCTATTCATCCATTTTTTTACCCCACTTTTCCGCTTTGCGGGGGGTCGCGTTAGTTGCTGAAGCTTATCCCAGCTTGCTATGGGCGAGAGGCGGTGTACACCCCGAATACGTCGCCAACGCATCGCAGGGCCACATAAAGAGCTCAGGCACACACACATACACTACGGTTAATTCTAGAATAATCATTAGATGTAAACGGCATGTTTTTGGAGGTGGGAGGAAACCGGAACCCGGAGAAAACCCACACGGACGCGGGGAGAACATACGAATTCTGGACAAATGGGATTCAAACCCGGTACCTTCTTGCTGTGTTCTCCTACCTCCGAAAACATGCAATTTAGGTGAATTAATTACTCCAAATTGTCCTTTGTTTATAACTGTGTTTGTGTGTGTGTGAATGATTGTTTGTCTATATTCGGGGTTTTACCCCGCCTCTCGCCCACAGCAAGCTGGGATAGGCTCCAGCAACTCCTGTGACCCGCAAAGCAGAAAAAGCAGAAGCAAATGGATGGATGGACGTGATCATGCAGTGCCCGCCTGGCCTGATGTTACAGCCGCCATGAGGAGAGACATACAAATGTTTTTGGTTTCCAACACATTAGCAGGAGAGAAGATGGAGGGGAAATGAGTGAACATAGATCTGGGAACGGAGGACCACAGGAAACCGGGAGAGAGAGGGTAAAGAGACTACAGGGATTAAGTTTTTTTTTTTAAATGAGATCAGTGGAGTCAAGGCGAGCCCTTCGTCACATTGGGATTCTGTATGCGTCTCCTCTAAGATCCCATTTGGGATTCTGTCGCTTGTTTTCTTGAGGTATCCTACTATGCCCAAGTCTCAGGAGTGGAGACAAAAAAAAAGGGAAGCAGACACACATATCAGTGTTGGCATGGCAACGATAGCCTGCCCAAGGCCAGGGCTATATCTGCGTGCATGAGCGATACGTATTCAGCATCTGTTCCGACGCATCGTGCATGTGCTTGTATGTCGGACCGGCACGTGCACCAGATCCATGTGCACCAGATTCATGTGCACCAGATTCATGTGCACCAGATTCATGTGCGTCACTCGAGTGAAGAAGCTATTTCCTGTGTCGTCTGTCAGACTCCCGCCAACAAAGACGAGAGATATTTTTAAAAATCACATTTCACTCATGTCCTGCCTCTCGCGTACAGACATACACTCCTGGGTGAAAACAATGAAAGAGACATGAATCATTAAAACAAAGATTTTTTTTGAGAGAGACATAATTTATTTGTCCTTATGTGTGTCTTGGGAACAGAGAGCATGATGGGATGCATCATTATGCCAGCATAGAAAACCCACATTCTCTGCGTCTGCATCACGTTTTACTGCTGCATCGTTATAAGAGCATAAATCTAGAAGATGCACTTCGGGGGGGAGTTACGACGCCCTAAGTGCCTTTTGTTATGCTTCCTGTCTCCATGGTAACTATTAAAGGCTTTTCACACCAATACAACACATTGTATAGGCACATTCGCTGCAAATGATGACAGCAATAACACTCAGCCAAAAATCATTTTAGTGGAGTTGTGGCCCTTTGATTCAATATTTAACCTTAAGTGTCGACCAACTGAACATGTTTGCTCAAATTCTAACACCGATGCGTGAAGAAGCCGGACATGAAAGCCGGACATGAAAGCCGGACATGAAAGCCTGCCCGGTGGCTCCTCACCTGCAGGAGCTGGAGTCCGTCTCTGGATGGCTGCTGGGATCTTCTACGCGCGACGCTGCCGGTGTCGCCGCCAGCGCCTCCTCTTCCGCTTGCTCCTCCTCCTCCTCAGACCGGCCGTGGGCGAAGGGTTCGGGTTCGGGTGCCGGCGGAGGCTCCATGTCCGCCGCTGGCCCTGAGCGACACTGCGGCGCCGTGGAGACCCAGGAGGGCGCCGCGGAGGAGCTCCTGCACTCTGGCTGGCTGAAGGAGCGGGGACAGGAGTTCCCCGTGGCTCCGGCCGCTCCGCCCCGGCGCCCCGGCGGCTCGGTGAACTTTCTGTTACTGCCGGTGCCGGTGCAGAGGTCCGATCCGGCGCTGCCGCTGGCCGCCAGCCCTCCGGTGCTCGCCGCGCCGGGGGTCACGCTGCTACAGCCGCTCGCTGAAGCTCCGTCTCCGGTTCTCCTCCCAGCGAAGTAGTCTCTCAGCGGCGGGGAGTGAGGGGGAGGGACCGTGGGGTGGCCGAACCACCTCCATCGGATCCTGAGAATCTGCTTCACGTCGAACTCCTTCCGGGAGGAAGAGCCCGAGCCGCTACTCGACATTCCAGGGATCGGAACAGGAAATGGCGGGGAGAGCCCGAAGCTCTGTGTTCGAGGCTCCGTGTTCGAGGCTCCGCTCTCTGACAGCCGCTCTCCCGCTAACCGCGACAGAGAACGGCGAGAGGGAGGGGGGGGGGGTGGATGAGAGAGGGAGAGAGAAAGACAGGGAGGGGATGAGAGAGGGAGAAAGAGCGAGAGAGGGAGGGAGAGAGAAAGACAGGGAGGGGATGAGAGAGGGAGAAAGAGCGAGAGAGGGAGGGAGAGAGAGAGAGGGAGGCATAATTTGCCACGTTTGTCAATAGTGTAATTGGAGTGGAGAGAAATGATCCATCTGAAGCCTGAAGGTAGAACACAAGATCCCCGTCTACCTCAGAAGGATTTAAATGTCAGTTCCTTGGATGACGTTCAGTAAACGCTTTATTTCTTCATGTATAATTATGTTTAATTCCCTCTTAATTTCAAGCAAATGTTATTCTCTAGTTCCCAATATTTACTTTTCTCTTTAATTTTGGATTAAACAAACAAAAACAGAAACCCAAGAATCGTTCGTGAACAAGACTTTCCTGTTACTCTCGCAGCCAAATGAATATTCACCTCAACAAGCTCATTGTTTATTTATCATGTGACGTCTACCTTGGTTGTCTTCATTCACCCGCCTTTGTCACAGCCCGACAAAGATGTATATAAGTCATAAGAGTGGTTTATATATATATATACATATATATACAGTATATACACTGTAAAATGTAGTTATGTTTGTTTTTTCGTTCACTACTCCTCGTAACAGCCTCCTACAGTAACCCTGACATGACCGTGAGCCAGAACCACCAGCCTGGAACACAGTGTGCTCTGGATGGAGCCCCCCCCCCCCCCCCCCCCTCCCCTACAAGACAGGAGGCATGCTTTAGGAGCCCCACTCTAGCAAAAAATCAATAAGTCAAACAGCCGAGGTCAATTTGTGAATTATGCAGACAGGAGATTTGTTCCTCATAAATGAACCAAACATACAGATCCAGGCCCAGAGACTAATAAATGGCGGAGCGGAGCCAATAAACATGATTTAACTTCCACAGCTTTTATTTGGTAGATTTCTTCTGTTTCCAAGGGTGTAGCTGCCACTAAATGCCGGACATCCTTAATGCTCTAACCGATCAATAGTGTAAAGTCAATACATGCACAAGATGAGTCTGCAACAAGACAGGAAGCAAACAGAACGAGTGGAGCGAGCTTCAGTGTCACGGTGAAGCAGAGATGCTCCTCCATAGCCTCTGGGGCGATTCATATACTGACTGACCACGGGCAGACTTTAGCTCTTGTAAAAGATAAGCTAATATGGTGTTTTTCATATGTTTGATTGACGATTAATTCAGCAAAACCTGCGTTAGTCAGGCTCTCTTGGTTGAGTTGCACTTTTAAAGACTATATGTAGTATCACTCATCGATGCGATTTCAGAGGCCTTGTCTGATACACACAAACACAGATGAGGAACGTTACACATACAAACCGTGACCCGTGCATTTCACGCTTGTTTGTGTTGTGCAACCGAGCTGCTGTTTGGCCGTTGTGTCTGCAGGCGAGACTGTCCTTGAGACCGGCAGCAGGCTCACACTGGCCAAGCAAATAATTCGTTCTCTGCACCGACATACACACCGGAAATAAATATTAAATTAACCTGCAGGCAAAATGATCAGTTACTGAGTAGAATATTAATGTCCCCACAAAAGCAAGTCCATTTACAGGGCGGCCAGAGACCCAGGGATTAAGCTTTTTTTATGAATCGAATTGTTTTTCATCCTGTTGATTAGATGTGCTGTCCTCCTTTGGGCTGGACCTTCAACAGCAGGCTGGTAAAGTCCTGGTATTATGGTTAAGGTTAAAATTAAGATAAGGTCCAGATAAGGGATTGAGTATTTTGGCTAAATGAGTAGGCCATCATTTTTGGATTTCCCTGCAATGACACTGCATAGACATCAACAATGAATACAGAAGAATCAGATTATATCTATTTTTAATCCAGAAATACGTCTTCCTCCTCAATGCCAGTTTCTGACAGAAGTTTTTTTTTTAAATAACCACCACATAGTGTTGCCCCAGCTGCCTCTTTCAGTTTCAGTTCAGGATTTAGAGAGGAAGTATTAATTAATTATGCCTTGGACGTGTGACTGGTCGCTGGATTTGTGTGCAGATTAAAATGAGTGGGATTAAATGCCAGGTGAATGGAGGCAGAGGGAGGAGAAACAAAGATTGTGAGATCAAAGATTTGGTCTTGCAACAAATTCACACTGATCTTATACTGGATCAGAACCAGTCCTACCATAATTCATCCCACTGCCTCTGTACTAAGACACGCTTTCCATCCTATGTTTTATTCAACACAAACACTAGTTTATTGTGTATGCGTGTGTGCACGTGTGTGTGTGTGTGTGTGTGTGTGTGTGTGTCAGTGATGCATAATTCCTTTGATAAGGGTTCGTCCTTTTCTAAATTTCCCCTAATACATTGCGGGGGGCCATATGTGTGGGCTGTGTTTGCACGCTCAGCGTTGTTGATGGTACATCCAGTGATAATGGCGACTACGTGTGCTACTATGAACTGTCACAATCGCAGTGGGAGAGAATAAAAAGAGCTTTTATCGCGTTCCTAAGGTTATTTCTTGGCAGGAGGATGCAGCAGGACAGAAGAGCGAATGGCGAAGGAGAGCGAGGATCTGTTTTATCTATGTGGAGAGTTTCTTCCACGTAGATAATCCAGATTATTCTGTTTATAGGTGATTTCTATTTTTACACCCCTAAAGCTAAAATATCCTAACGTGAGTTGTGCAAAGTGCAGGATAAAAGGAACATAACAAGGAAAGTATATGAATTATTGGACTGAGGCAATGCCAACAATAAGCAGGCGAGGAGGAAGCAGCTGGAGGCTGAGGCGGTAGATAATTACAGGACAGGCTGCATTTAGAGGATGCTGACGCTGCAGTTTATACTGGCCTCAGTACTTCACAATTTAGCCCACTGGAACTTTGAACATCTGCCTGGTTTTTTTTTAAGAGTGAAAAGGAATGATAGAATTATCCTGCTTCCTCTAAAAGTCTAAATGATGAAATATACTGTATCTTTATGCAAAGCACGAGAATTTCATAGAGGAAATCATCTGTTTGCTCCTTCATGTAACAAATTCACAATTAACATTGTCCTAAAATTAACGAAACAATTTTTAATATATATATTTAAATCCACATTGTGCAAACTGTGCTGCATGATGTGACAACAGCTAGCTCTAGAAACTCCATACACTTTACAAACCACAGCGAAACAGTTCATCTTTGAGCTCGAGGAGTTCTATAAATAGTAGGATAAGAATCTGATACGACTGAAATTCAACTTTAATTCATTTTTACCAGGCAACTATTTGGAAGGAAAGACACTTGTGTGTTTGATTGGCAGGCTTGGGACAGATGTGATGGGGGGGGGGGGGGCATTTGTTGGCATTTATGTCACCAGAAAAGGTTACCGCAGAGGAAAAATGAGAAGAAGAAAGGTGAAACTGCAAAGAACATAAAGAGGCGCAGCACGATGTGTGGATTAATGACCTCCCTGTAAATTCCTCCCACTTTAGCCCACTTTGGTGTGTCCTCTCGTTTGCCTCACCAAGCGCATTGAAACTGAAGAAAGTCTAGGCTTGGACTAAAACCCATGATAACCGAAGACGCCATGACGTATGCGTTTGATGACTAAAACAGTGTGGAAGGAAGGAACGAGACATTTGAAGACAAACTGTATTCAGATCACACACTACTAGAAAGTACTGATTAGAGACAGAAGCTCCAGAGCTTTGAGGAGCACGTCTCGAAACCTTCATTAACTTTAAACGTTTGCCCATAATGATAATCTCTTTGTGAAAGATTGTTATTTCTCCATAAAAAGCCAGCGTTCACATTGTGGCTTCGTCCCCGTGGAGCGAGATGATGCCTTACTGCTGATGACACAGCAATAAATCTCCTCCCCCTCCTCCTCCTCCTGCTGCTCTGTTTTCGATGGAAAAAAACATGCTCACAACTCATAACCCCATTTCCCCACCATCTCTTCCATGTGTGTTTTCTGATTAGTACAGCTCATCATTTCAGTGGAGCTTCGACACAAAGAATATATTTTTAAGGAGTAAAAGAATGCTGTTTGGCCAATTTTGAGCAGTGCAAATATATTGTAAATAGCAATGCAATCATAACACACAAAAATAACTACATAAATCACTCATCTGAAGTCACGTTTCTGTCCAATATTCCTCTGTCAAATCTTTCAAAAATAAATGAGGCTATGGCCATGATTTCACAAACTGTGTCGAAAAATCAACTCACACTTTTAACATAGAGGCCACAAGATCCAATTAGTCGACGATAGCTTAAACAAAAACATGAGCCTCATTAAAAAATCAAAACAAACCTGCAAACAAGATCTCCTGTCGGTAAAGTAGAAAAAGGATTGAGCCTGTGTTTATCATTGTGCAAAGCGTTTAGAGCAGAGATTACGACCAGACAGTGCTGCATTGACATAAATGGTAGGATCAATCCAGCCATAACCCGCGCCTGTTAAATATCCTCTTTTACCCAAATCCCTAATCTCATCAGGCTCTTGCTTTTGATCTTTAAACTCACATTCTCCAGTCCCAGAGCTCATAAATATCACACACACAGTATCCCTAGAGTGACTTTTCTCTGAGATGATGATGCAATCTGCTATTGTTCCTGAAATGATGTACGGTTAATGCTCATAATATTCAGTTACTTTCTGTATTTGGAAGAAAAGCCACCTTCTATGCACAAGTGTATTCAGAACCCAAGACTTATAGTGGGTGGTGTCTTGAACGGTTAAGAGAGAGAGAGAGAGAGAGAGAGCAGGAGGGCCGCTCTAAATTTTGTGGGTTTTTTATTTATTTATTAATTTTAAATATTTTTTTCTGTTCTATTTTTATATTGAAATTACAACTTTGAAATTGTTTTTTGGAATTTAAAACTGTGTACTACTACTACTACTACTACTACTACATGTACCCATACTGTATATTGTAAATGCACAGTGCATATATGCTACAACAATGAAAATCAAATTTAAGAGTTGGTATCTTGCTATAGAAAACGCTACACACCTACATAAACACGCTGCTGTCGTAAACACAATAATTTAATAAACAATTGGTGTATACAAATCAAACAAACAAAACATCTTGTCATACTAAATCAAGCCGTTTCAAATGTACATAAAAGGGCAGAAAGTTAATTCTTTTGTTGCCTCCATTTGTTCTAAGCAACTTGCTTGTACTTTCTACTTACTCTCTCATGACGGAAAGCTCTTTTTGTTCCTGCAACCCGCCGTGTCTCACAGAAATGACAGGAAGCAGGAAGTTAAGTTGCTTTGCGTTGTGAATGTGGCACTTCTCTTGCCCTTACAGGAAATATTGAAATATTGTCAGGGTGTTGTTTCCTCTACCAAAGGCTGCTGATGGATGATGAATTAACATTTTTTTCAACAGCAACAACAACAACAACAACAACAACAACAACAAAAAGGGGAAACGGATATCACAAGAAGCAAGCTCTGGCTGTGGCAGCCTAAAGAAGCATGTGCTCACTCGTCTGTGCGTGAGACCATGACGAGGACAACGCTGGCTAAACTTCTCATCCTTGTGATCCTTGCTTTCATCGTCTGCCTCCCAGATTTCTTCACATTACACAGAGGTGGGTCGTCTGAACAGAATGTTCTGTTGCTGGTTCTTCTCCTTATTGTGAACTCCCCGTAACTCCTTCCGTCCCTCTGAGCTAAAAGTCATCGCTTCTTGCACCAATGACTGACTGTTTCTTTGATAATGAATTGGAACTGTGCCGCCTTTTGAGAATATGTCCGTCTTTGTCAGATATAAACTGGAGGCTGAAGTTTCCATTAAAAACATCTTGCTCTGATTTGTGAATTTAGGCAATTGCACTGTTTTCTACTCTCTCTCTCTCTCTCTCTCTCTTCTTTCAGCATCAAAAGTTCACCTTGTCTGCGTGCCTTACCAAATCTGTGAGCGTGCGAGCCGGGTAAAGACGGACAAAAAGGGGAATAAAGGGGTTGCTGAAATTAGGAGAAGGGATGTGTGTGACCCCTCACTGCAACCAGAACATGGAACGTGGGAGCACGTCTGCACGCAAACAAGCAACGGAAACGTGACAGACCCTTTATCAGTCTCCAGCAGAGAGAGCGGAAAGGCAGAAAAGAGCTGGTTCGTGTGTGAGACAGACGTGGAGACAGCAGAATCACTTAGAAACACGTCATCGTCAGGTATCTCAGTTGTAATTTCAGGATTCAGACACATAAATAATAATTTAGTATTATTAAATACCACATATGTCACGTATTCATGGGTTTATCATCCATCTCGTCTCATCTCATGCAATCTAATCTAATCTCTCCATAGATTTAAATAAATATTTGAAGGTGTCAGTTGAACTTCAACTCAGAGACGCAGAAGCCCTGAATCTCACCTTGCATGGGCTCAAAGACCAGAAATGCATTCGCCTTTATCCCCCTGAGGTGGCGGACGTGAAGGAAGAAGAGGAGACGATGGACAGTGACTCCCAGAGTGAGGCTTTTTTCTGCTGTCCCCCTGCTTTACTCACCTCAGAGTCAGTCGGTCAAAGCCGCTGTCTCCTTTGGATTGACAATCAAACAGCTTTTTCAGCAACAGTAAAGGAAAAGCTGCCGTGGAAGTGGATGCCAAAAGGTTGGTGCCTGGATGGGAGAGGAGAACTTCTTTGTTCACTGTGTGATTGTTGCGGTTTTACATGAAGGTCAGAACTCAAACGAGATGATTATACAAAGAAATGTCCAATTCTCTTTCATTCATATTACATTATTATGAATCTATATATTTTTTTGTAATACTTTTAATAATGCCTCCTGGTAAAACAAATCATTTTAAGAAATGACATTTTATAGAATTAAAAAGTCCACTCTCTAATCTCTGATACCCCCAGATGAGTGGCGCTGTGTGTTCAGGGTGCTCTGGCTGGTTCTGCTGGGGTTGCTGCTGTTGACTATAGTCACAACTGTGCTACTAAAAATCTACTGGGGACGAGACAGTAAGGCTCTCAACACGTCCACATATCAAATGTGTTGGTTTGATCTTATAATGTTGACCTGGAAATGCCTTTTCTTTTGTCAGAAAAGCCCAGCGTGCACCCTCTTGGTTCTGACTCCTCTCAGCATTTGGACGGTAATTTTAAATTTGTCTTTTCTGATTGTATTTTTTGGTTTTCAGAATACAAAAAAATGTGCTCTACATCAGATAGTAGGTTAGTAAAAATTACAGTGTTCGGTCTGTTTACACAGCATTCAAAAACTATGTTTGAACAATGAAATGCTGAAATTAAGAAGCAACATGGATATACTGGTAGCAAACTCACAATAATATAGATTTATGCCCATCGGCAAACCATAATATAAAGACATAGCAGGCTTCACAGTATTTAAAATTATAGGCGTACAAAGTATACGGCAATTAGATCAATAACAAGGTCCTCAGTTATAGCTGCCTCAGTGAGTCTGTCGCCCCTCAGAATTTCTCTAGATATTGACTAAAGTATATTTTATTTATCAGATGCCAGCAGTACTTATTGATCGTGCATACTTTATATTGTATGAGTGATATTTTTATATGTTTCCAATGACTATTAAACTAGATGGTGAGAAGCACACAAAAAATATTCCGGAAGGTAAGGAAGGAAAATACCATGTGCTTACAAAATGTCTGCTTCCTTATTTCAACATATTTCTAGATAAATAACTTTAAATTCTATATGCTTGTCCGATAGGGCTGGTTATCCATTGCAGCAGGCCCAGCTCAGGTCAGTTCATAAATGCATTCAATGAAATTGATCTGATCTGCATTTCTATAACATTCTTTTTGTTTTTATGGACAGAGCTGTCGCCCATTCAGGAAGTTGACAATCAAGGTATGACTCAAAACCACAATCATACAATAGTTTTACTAACTGAAAGAAGCTACTTTTAGCTTGTATTTTTGTGCTTCAATTTGTTTACAACCCTCTGCCTTTATCCGGGCTTCGGACCGGCACAAGAGAGAAACAACTGAGTTAAATGTACAACATTTCCTTCTGCAATGTAGAAGAACAGAATAATACAAATAAATCATGTGCAGTACAAATGACTCAAAATTGTACTTAAATACTCGATTGTTTACTTAATTAAAAGTATCTCCACCATAGAAAATAAATACTCAGTTCCATGCATTTGAAATTCTAATGAATAAAATTGCAAAATATTTGAAAATAATCAGATTGATATTACAATAGGCCGAATAGGGTAACGTGGAGAAAATATCAGCTGTTATTCATGCTGCTCAGCCTATTAAAAAATACATCATCATGTATTTTCTGATTGTATTTTCTATTGATATTACAGAAAATATGTTTTTATATCTAATGTTTTAAGATTCTTAGCACGGTGACCTATATATCTCCTACTTTGAGTTAACATCACTCTGCCCTGTTTTCTATTTTTCACTTTCATGTAACCCCTTTCTGCTAATTACAGTACCGGTATATGTTTCATCTTTTCTCTATTTAGCAAATCTGCATCATCGCTGCCATCACATGAGCCCTCCTTCCCAGAGTTCCAGTCCAAGGACAGATGTTAAACCAGACAGATGTTGACTTAATGGAAAGTACAGTCGAGAAAAATAGAAAAAAAAAGACTGTTTTAAATACCAGCTGTCTTTAAGATGAAAATAAAAACAAGTCAGACACAATACATGGTTGAATATTATGTATGTATTTTCAACATTTTATCCTCAAACACTCTTTGAACATTTTGTTAAAAGGAGATCTTGCATGTGCGAATGTCTCTCCGAAAGACAAAACACAGACGTAAAGCTGGATGATACAGCACGCTACAATACTGCAAGACAGAATGCAACTGTGTACTGGAAATATTTACCTGTGGATGTGAGACACAACTATAATTGTAGCCCTGTGGGAGTGTTACTGAATTGGAAAATTGAGATTAGAAATATACTTCTGGGTAACATTATGTGTTCAAAATTTCCAAAATGTCATCTTCAGTCTACATAAAATGTGTATGTGAATTACATGTTTCATAATTTTAAGTACAATGATCAGAACTTGAGGGCAAAATGTAGTGTAGTGTTGCTTTATATAATAATAATAAAAAGAAACTAAATAAGCAAAAAAAATAAAAATACAATCACTGATTTGGGCATTTTTCTGTCAAACCAGGTTAAACAAAGTCACCGAAACAGACTTGTGTTACTCTGTTAAAATATCATCAAAAGCTCAACAAACAAACAAAAGAACAGTCGCTTCAATACAGTAATCAGTAATTTCATGTTTTTTGCTTCAGTCTTCTGAGATGATGGGAGAAACAGCGATTGACTGTAAATCACAGCTGAACTCTGAACATCATACAGATAAAAGGATTTGGTGCATCTAAACATCTCCCTATTACAATGACACTTATTTATGAGATTTATGGACTTAATCTGGAATAACATTAATAATATTCTCGAAACCTTTCTGTACAATAATAGATATGTTAAGGCAAATAGGCGAGTAGGCAGTGTGCGTGAGTGAGAAAGACACTTTAGCAGGGGTTTATCTCACGCTCACATCTTTTCTAGGTCAGCATCAAACAGACTGGATGACCTTTAATCACACAAATGGGTAACGCTCACTCTGAAAACTTTGTTAGTCAAATCATAATCACATATTTGTAGTTTAGGATAATGCGGTAAAAAAAAAATCCAACACAACATGTTTGTTTGTTTTAATACAGACAATCTTTAGATCTGTAACACCGATAAATTATTCTTGGTATATTTATACACCAACCATGAAAAGTAAAATTGGAGTTGATGTGTATTTTTTTTCTCAAATTATATAAACATCAATCAATAATCAACCGAGACATTTTGGAACACATTTTCCATTGACTGCAATGTTATTAAAAGTTTCAAAGTGATCCAGAATCAAGGATCTTTTTCCTGAATCTTCACCTAAATCTGTTTCTGGTAACATCCCCAACATTTTCTGAAAATGTAATCCAGACTTTTTTTTGAGTTATGTTGCTAAAAGTCAGACAGAGACAAACGCCAGCAAAAACAAAGCCTCCTTGGTGGAGGTCAAAATTATGAAATAATACTATGCCCATTGCTTCGGCTTCCACTCCACACACTGTGTGTGTGTGTGTGTGTGTGTGTGTCTTAGTGCTATGTCTGTGCTGCTGTTTCTCTTGTGGACTGACTGTGCTGGCACAGAATGTGGGATATCTGCAGGACAGGCAGCAGCAGCTGAAATGCATTTTGGATGTAGTTGGTACTGTTGGAGCCCTGCAGACAGGAGACCCAAAAAACATAATCATCGTCTTCATCATTATGGGCAACAAGATTTAAAATTGTATAACATATAACATCATTAATTATTTCAACAATCGCAGTGATTGTTGGCGCAGTCCTTGGTTGTCACGGAGAGCATCGTGGGTAACATGAGTGTGTCTCACCTCTAGCAGCACACTATCTACCAGTGGATTTATTTCCTCTGCTTTCCTCTGGCCCTGAGGGACAACCAAGCGGGAAGCAGAGATGAGATCAAATCTTGCCACTTGCTATGAAAAACAACGAGATCATCGGGAAGACCCACTAAAAACTACAACTCCATAAAAACTGTTTTCATATTCACTACCGCAGGCCACGTGAATTAATCTGTGAATGGAAAATAGTCCCAAACAAATGCATGATTTATTTCTGATTGAGTGAGATTTACTTAAAATAAAGAATAATGAAAGGCCATTGTGTTTTTATCGTAATCAGAAACAAATCTGTGAGACATTTTACATCTGTTGTTAGCGTGGAGAGATGCGTTCACGTATTGTTGGTTTTGGATTACCGGTAAATTAACAACATCAGTCTCATTGTCCCCCACTGAGACCCCTCACACATAATCCCGCTCACCTACCCCAACAAGAAGCAGCGTGTCAGAGAACGTCTTGGTCAAACAATTCACCTCTTTACACATGGCATGTGTCAACCTGGGGGAAAGAAAATGCAGATCTTAGCTTTCTCTCTTTTCACGCACGCACGCATGCACACACGCACACACACACCTAGAGAGGATGTGTGCCTGGTCCCTGGCTGGCTTCTCCAACTCCTGGCCGTGGAGGATGAGCTCTGCCACTTTGTGGAGCTGCTCAATACTGCGAGACGTCACCTCAGCCAGACTGCCGATTGACGACATGAAGACACTCTGAAGAGAGAGAGAGAGAGAGAGAGAGAGAGATACAAATAAAAAGAAAGACAAGAAAAGCTTTTATTATTGTAATACAAATGTTACACTGCAAGCACACAACACGATTACAATTACACCCTGGTACAACAACCACACACATGCATATATGCATAGGGGCCCCTAGCGGGGCGGTGCCTTGCTCAAGGGCACCTCGGCAGTGCTCTGAGGGTAGACTGGCTCCTCTCCAGCCACCGACACACACTCCTGATTCCGTCTGGCCTGGGAATGAGGTGGACTCTCCGCTTCCCAACTCAACACGCCAGGAAAGTCCCATTACATAACTAAGGTGACCTCACCTGTACAGATCGGAGGTCGTTCTCCTTCTCGTCCTCCTCTCCTTCCTTCTTCTCTCCTCCGTTCTCCGTCTCTCCATCGTTTCCCTTCTCCGGAGGTGAGGCCTGTCTCGCAGGCGTCTCGTGCATTTCCGTGTCAGCCGTCGTAGCAGACTGCTCCGCCTTGTTCACCCAGTCTTGGGCCTTCACTCGAGCCTGGCAATGCACAATTACCACACACACACACACACACACACACACACACACACCAGTTCTCGATGGCGAGAAATTGCCAGCTAATCTATGCTAATCAGATGCGTGCACACGATTATATGCTAATGTGTGTTATATCCTCCTGATGGAAGGGACAGACAGACAGACAGACAGACAGCTGGGACTCCATCTTGCGACTGTGGCTCACCTTGTTCAGCTTGTCTGGGGTGGCAGCAACATGCAGCTCAAACAACAGCTCAGTGAGAACATTCCCAAACTCCTTGTTTTCCACAGCTGGTGAAAATACACAAGATTAAAGTGAAGACGAAATCTCAGTCAACCAAGGTGCAATATCGGTTCTGTGATGGAACAGTGTAATCCAGAACCTAAATCACCGTTATCATTTGCCTTTCCTCCTCCTTCTGTTTCAGCTTCCTCTTCCTCACGCTTTAAAAAGATATCTTTGATGTAAATCAGCTCCTTCTTCAATTGCTCCAGCTCCTCTTCCTCCAGGGAGGAGAGGGCAGCTTGTACCTAAAAAAAAAACCCAGATAAAGTCATTTACAATTTTATTATAAATTACGTAATTACATATATAATTGTAAAACAATTATACAACCACTCTAAAAAAAAAGACTTTCCCAATAAAATGTGACCTTTGCTACTCACCTTCAGCTCGCTCTCATTGGACAGGATCTCCAGAGCCTCGAGGTGTGCCAGACCCTGGTGATCATCAAACAGTACGCCATAGTGAGCTGTGGGTGCCCTGATTGGCTGGTTGCCTAGACGCGCTCGCTCTTTTTCTTTGGCTTCCTTCAACATCTATAAAGACACCCATTAAAACATGCATTAATATGAATTGAGCCATGAAGACGTGTTGGTTTTTGGTGCGTCTGTGCATGCCTGGCTCAGTGACGCCGTCTTCTGCATCAGGGTCTTGGTCTTTTTGAAACCCGGGTCGCTCTCTGCTAGAACAGTCATGGTCTTCTTTCCAATGAACTCCAAGGCGTCCAAACCGCCACTGATCACCGATTTACCCTTTGAGAGAGAGAGAGAGAGAGAGAGAGAGAGAAAGTGATTGAAATTGACAACTGTGCAGACATAAAACATAAATAAATAAGGCAATTTACAAGATTTACAAAAAAAAAAGAAGAAGAAGAATTCATGGTAAATCAATTTTAAGATCTTAAAATGAATATTTGCCAAAACTGATTACAAGTCAAACAATGACATACGATGGGTGCTTTGTGGAAGAATCATATGTCTGAAGAATTTAATGTCCGAACTGGTTTATGTCGTCAAAGGTAACGTTACAAAATGTTGATGTCTCATATTGTATGTTTACGCTATGGTTTATAATGATCTGATTTACGGTCCAATCAGTTTAACAAACAACGTAACTACTCTAGATGATTTGAGGTAAACCTTACCGTGTTCTGCACAGCGTTTGTGATGGTAGAGAAGACGCCTCTGCTGAAAGCTGCAGGACTCGCAGGGGACTCCCCTGTCTCTCCATTATTGCCCCCTTCTTCTCTCCTCCGCTCTGCTCCTTCCTCTGCGTCTTGTGCCTCCTCTCCCACCGAAGTCCTGTGAAGATGCAGAGCCTCTCCTGCGCCGGCACATACGAAGGCAGACAAATACTTGAGAGAGGACATGGACATGGACATGGACATGGACATGGACATGTCAAATGTGAGCTGGTGAAGGTAAATGGCGATAGAAGACTTACCAACTGTCGATGTGGCATTGCTCAGAAGAGACTTTCCCCATGAACTCCAACCTTCCCAGGATTTTTCCTTCTCTTGACATGACATCTGCACACACACACACACACACACACACTAGTAATTTACTTATATTCATTTAAGACATTTTAAGGATGTGCCTTGTGAAGTAAAGTAAAGTAAATTCCCCAATTTACGGCTACCGCTAATGCCAGACGCAGAATATTGAAGCGGCTACTTATTGGGTACAAATATAAACAAATAGTATTAATTACAATATAAATGTTGTCTGCATTATTTTTAGAACTACCTAACAAAGTGACCTAAATTATTTTCGTTATCAATTTGCCCCCTTTGGTGCAACTAAAGTTGGAAAATAGATTTTGTTCAAAAGTCATAAACCTAAAAGCGACTGAAGTCTACTGTCACATCAGAATGTGATTTCTAAGACAAAAAAAACTAACAAAGTTATGTGTTTAAAAACAATAATCACTGACAACGACTAGATTCTATCAAGATTTTGCCCGAGAATATTTTTTAAATAATTAATAAATTATTAAAATAACATTATTTGCTGATCATTTAAACTTGTACATCAATTATTCATTTGTCAATTAATGACCAAATCGGGTCAGTCAAACTCGGGTGAAAAGGCGATAAAGGACACGCTGATGAAGTTGCTGCAAATACCTTGTGTAAATAAATATCTCGACAAATCACAAATGAGGAAAAGCAGCACAGAAATGTAACGGATGTACGTGACAGATGTTGCATGTTGTCTCATAATCATGCGTTCTTCCTCCAGAGACCAATCACAAGGTTGTTTCAAATGCACAATGTCCTGCTTGATTCCGATTCTGATTGATACGCACACAAAATATTTTAAGGGTGTCTCTCATGCAATGTATATAAAGCGAAGGTCATCACTACGAACCTGCACATCCTCCTCTACAAGCTTAGGCTCAAGGCTCACTGGTTGGTCACATTGGATCACATGACCCTCAGCAGGACGCTGAGGTTGGTCACACGGACTCCCTAAACACGGAGCGCTGCCGTCGTCGCTGGTTGCCTCCTTGGGCGGTGCGAGGACAGAACTTTCTGGAATCAAAGGAGGCTGCAGGGATGGCGATGCCTGGACTGCTGGGCTGTCCTGAATGGAGCCAGGATTAGTGTACGTGGCTGAAGGGGGTGGAAAGGTGATGTCATCAGAAGGGTCCGTCTCAGAGAGGACCATCTGGTCCATCATGATCTGAAAGTCAGCACTGATTTTAGTGAGTTTTGTACTAAATCAGTGCTTCTTTACAAAACTTTGCAAAGTTTCAAACTTTGAAACCAAAACAGTGCTTACATATAGCATAACCAAATAACATAGTATAAGCAATATACATTAAAAATTACAGTACATTTATGTATAGATGTTTTTCCATTTTGGAAACGTGTATGTTGTCTTGTATGATTGCTTCGATTGTACAAGAGCTTATATTAAACTTGTAATAGCTTTGTTATTATTATTATTTAAATTAATTAAACTTCCAGTTTTTTTTATGTGATCAGTTGTTCATTCCATGAAATTTCAAAGCGATGTATTTAGGTATTTGTTTTCATCGATATCCACTCCACTTTTCCAAATTGTTCATTTTATATTATTTTATTTGATATTTTCACATTATACGAGTCACAGAAATATTATGAATATATATATATATATATATATATATATATATATATATATATAAACGTCCCATATAATTCAACCATCAACCTATCTTTTCACACTTCGATGATGACAAACAAATAAGGCAAAGAGATTTTGTAGCAAAAATAAGTTACGAAATTAGAAATAGGTCCTGAGAAAACTCCGCCCCAATTCGTTGGATATCACTTTATGGCTAAACAGCACCCCCTTGTGATCACTTGCTGCCACTGCATCCAAATCATTCCCTGTCATCACGAAGAATCAACAGGATCAAGTTGATCTAATTCATTCATAATTCATCAAAGCGGTTGAATAAAAAACAACAACAACCCTTTCTAGTCCTTCCTGCTTATTGTAACGCTATTTGAGTAGATCCTTGCAGCCTGACAAACAAAGCGCGTCACGTCAGACACAACAACAAAGACTCGTGTTGTGTTTGAAAGACGGTCCGCTTCATCTTGTGTCAGACGGACTCTCAACGCTGCAGGAAACGATTAAACTGTTTCACTGCAAAGATATGAAGTCCAAAATATTTTGGTTTTTGTGAAAGTGGACAAGCGCCGCTCACCCGTTGCGTGTCCGCTGGGCCGCTCCTCTTCCTCACCGCCACGTCGGCAAGCCGGGGGAAGTGACTTCACCAAAGAGTAACAAACAAGGCAAGAAAGTTCCCTGCGTCCGAACCCGAGGTCGTCTGCGGATCCCTGAGGTTATTCAACCCGGCGCGTCAAAACGTTAGAGGAGCAGAAATGATGAAGTAAAAAAAGACGTCTTTACGCATTTGTGGAAAAATACCCTTTAATTAAAGCATATGAAATCCGATGTACTCTCAAAGTATCCCTTAAATCCTATGTGTCAAACTCGAGGCCCGGGGGCCAAATGTGGCCCGCCACATCGTTTATTGTGGCCCGTGAGAGCTGTGTGCAGACATTTGTTTTTGTAAAATGCTGCATCTGTCACACATTTTCTCAGCAGCTCGCAGTTGTTTCATAACCGATAACTTGCACTGTTCTATTTGTACTGCGTGATTACGCTAATTTTACTGCTGCTAATATACATCTATGTATATTAGCAGCTGTTTTGTGATGTGTTTTGTACTTATATGTTTTTTGTATCTCAGTCATTACTGTTACATGGAGCACAACTTCACCGAGAAAAATGATGTCTGTGAACCCTCATTGACAATAAACTACTTCTGATTCTGGTTCTGGTTCTGATTTTTGGTTGTCTTTCCCTGCAGCCCTGCAGGAAAAGACAGGTGTGACAGGGAACCCAACTTGACCCACAGCATGTCTTAGGCTGCTGACCCCTGGTCTATTAACACTGGACTTACCTGCTTGGATTGATTTTGGCTTTACATGTAGCTTGTGCACATTGTCTATTATTTTAAATATGTCCTTTTGTATTTTCTGATTAATTGTTTTATCTCCTCCAAATCCTCAACACGTCCTTGTTTTTTTTTTTATGTCATTCATTCTGTTTCCGGGGTTTCTTTTGTGAGTCTACTCGGCTTTGTCCCAAAAACAACACTGACTCGTCGGCCAAAAGGCAGGCTCAAGTTGGCGAGTTGCAATAAACCTGCTTAAAGTGTTGTTAAAATCTGTTAATACTTTTTTTTTTGCCACATACTTTTGGAATGTTTTACAACTGCGTAAAGCAGTTGGGACATGAATTTGGAAGTCAGAATGCTTAAGTAAAAATACAAATTCTCCAACTCCAAGAGTTCCGAGTCCGATTTGAAAGACTGACCTCTGCATTGGTAGTGAATTAAACTTCTGTCAGTCACCTGATCTAATAACAAATTCAGCGACTGTTTCACCACAAACAAACATAAAACACGAAGTTTCCAAATGTTATGAATAAGTTTATTAAGTGGTATGAATATTACGTTTTAAAATAAATGAAAAACTGCAGATAGACCTGTTTTATATGTTCACAGTTTAACATGTTCCCTTTGAATTGCCAAGATTTAGTTTAAAAACAGATAAGATTTATTATAGACACATTATACAAACGTATGCTATCCATTATTATAGCGTTATCGAAATCGTGATTAATGAAAACCATTCATTGCTCTTTCAGTCTAATATTCAATTATACACACTCTCTCTCTCTCTCTCTCACACACACACACACACAAATATATATATATATTTGCAGAGATACGAAAACATTTACAAGAAAAGAATATTCAGAGGCAAATGCAGTTGAGATGCTACATTCGATGTTTGTGTGTGCGTGTACATGTGAACAAAACAAGGTTACACATAGAGGTGTATATATATATATATATATATCAATAGAGACACACACACACCCTGCACGCGCACACAGTATATGATTGCTGGCTTGTTTAAATGAAAAAGTTACGTTGCATTTTCTTTCAACCTGCGTGTCTCGTTTTAAAGGCTGGAATAAATCTTATCTGCTCCTGAACATGAAAAATAAAATAATAATAATAATAATAATAATAAAGAGCAAATTTCCCTGCTTTGCACTTTGTGTTTTAACAATATAAAAATGTCCATATAAAAGGCTACCATTGTGTCACACCACAATCCAGAAAATAGTTCATATAGATACTTAAACTACAGATAAGACATAATATATTTCATTGCTTTTACCCTTAAACCAACTGAGTGGTGTCTTTTCCTCACAAACGCAATAATGCCCCTGTCCAGCAACTTTCACATTTCTGAATAATAAACATAAAAACACTTCACTCTGACAATTATTAAGACCTAGATTCCCCCCTTTTGTCAACCCAAAATACCAAAAGCACGCCTCATCGATACGGAGCTGCTTTTATTAACTGCATGCATTCTGCTGCGCACGCTGTGCGCATTTATACACACACACACACACACAATAGATAAGTGAGCATTAGCTGAGTGAACTGTGAGCTGTGCTGTTTAAGCCACTTCATGATGTAAGCTGCAGAGGAAGGCGTGGCCTGTGAAGGAGGGAGGAGTTAGCATGATGCAGTAAGTGCAATACCAATAGATGTGATATGATTATGTCCTGGAAAGTTTCACATTATGTTGTCCTCGCTAGCACATAGCGAGCGCCCGTATGTTTCAGCTTTACTTGAATAGATGCAGAGAAACGAGAGAGAAGGTTTGCGTGAAAGAACCTTTAGCATA
Source organism: Brachionichthys hirsutus (assembly GCF_040956055.1). Lineage (NCBI taxonomy): Eukaryota > Metazoa > Chordata > Actinopteri > Lophiiformes > Brachionichthyidae > Brachionichthys > Brachionichthys hirsutus. Next base: position 5,069,805 of record NC_090913.1, read on the forward strand.
TATTAACCAGGGTCTGTGCCTAAAATGAGCCGCTGATTTTTGCAGCCACAAGAGGGCGCTGCTCTCAGACCAGCTGAGATGCTTTGCAGCCTCTTTTTATAAGGTGTCTGAACTTTTCCACAACTGATCGGTGGTCTGGTGCAACAACCTTGTTTCCATTGTAATATCAAAAAAAGAGCTCACGGTGAATCTGCAAGAAAATAATAAAGGGAACGTGATCGCTGCATGATTAGCAGACTGACACCATCTTATTGTAAGGAAAATAAGGCGATAGGATACGAGCTCGCACCCTGAGGAACATTTATTTCCCCCCCTCCTACTACTCAGAGTTCAATGTGTAACGTCAGCCCACCCTCAAGTCAAAGTGGTCCAGTCCAATGTGGAAAGCTTTTTCTGACGTTTCCTGGTTGAGGGTTTTACACCAGGAGGTGGCGTTTCTTGTGCAAAGCCAGGTGGTCAGAACGGGAGAAGCTGCGCTCGCAGTCGGGGCACTGGAATGGCTTGACTCCCGTGTGCTTGCGGAAGTGTCTTGTCAGTTCGTCTGAACGGGCAAACTTCCATGTGCAGCCCTCCCACATGCACTTGTAGGGTTTCTCACCTTCACATGTAGAAAAGAGAACGACAAAAAAAAACACATCAGTAATAAGTGAATGCTTCCAAAGGGTTGTTATTTAAGACGATTTGAAAAGTACAGCTTGTATGTGAACCTAAGAGCATTACCGGTGTGTGTCCTGCGGTGAGCCTTGAGGTGGGAGCTCTTCGTGTACACTTTGTTGCAGCCGTTGAAGTCACAGTGGTGAATTCGTCGCTTTTTCATTGTGTCAGGAGACTCGGCACAGTGAGGATGCTGTGTGCCCGAGTGAACTATAACGGATGGGTTGTTCCCCCTAATAGAGACACAGAGACGAGGATTATTATTCCAGAGTCGACTTTCATCTGCTTCGACAAGGAGAGGGCACTTGGGTTCAAGCGAAAAGCCACCTCCCTCGATGGTGTCGAAATCAGCATGCAAGTTTAAAAGGGCTACAACTACTCTCACAATGCAGTAACAATTTCTGCTTTAGTTTGTCTTATAAACTCTGTTCTGTTTGTAACGGTCATTCTTCCATTCAAGCAAATCCATTTATTGGAATGCGACGTTGATGCAGACGAGTCCTCTTTCTTTCAATGCATTGAAGAGACTTTTTTTTTCTGCAGAATCAATCTATCATCAACATGTGTGTGCGTGTGTGTGTGTGTGTGTGTGTACGTGCATGAGTGTGTATGCATGGGTGTGTTAGTGGCAGTTAACAGCAGGTGGCCACTGTTGAAATCTGAATCTTTCACAGATCAGTTCTGTGTACAGGAACGTTAAGAGGATCCCTTGCGATGACACCAGAACACACTTTGATATGACTTTAAAGGGCCGGCGCCTCACCCTGACACAATGCATTCTAACTCCATCCCTTATTCTAACACGAACAACACTGTAACCGTCTCCCCCAAAACCCAAATGTTACTCTTCAAACAGCGAGGATCATATAAAATAGCCTCACACTCGTAGAGGGTTTGGCAAAGACAAGCTGTACATTCTTGTGAGTTCACGTGCACAGCAGAGGTGATGATACATAAACATTCCGGTACCTCCTTTTCCCCCTAAGGGTCCAATTATTTCCCATTTTCCCCAAGAAACCTCAGGATGCTCAAACATGCAATTATTTACTCTGCAGTGCTGTTACGAAAACAGATGGAGCGGAACCGCGAGAATGGACAGCGAGGGGTTAAATAAGTCCAGGAAGTGCTGAGTGGGGGGAAATAATGCAGCGATGGGAAGGAAGGAGGAGGTGGCAAGCTCAAAATGGCTGTGAGATGAAACAGGAAGGAGCAAGAAAAGAAATGACGGAATAAAGGACGGAATGCGACACACCCTAGAAACGGTTCCGTCAGTGGGTGGAGGCTTCCTCACGACAGGTTTGGTTCTACTGGTTCTGGTTTGCTGGTTATCTCTGAAAACGGGAAGCTTCCTGCTCTCAGTTTCAACCTCTTCTTATCAAAGAAATGAACAAAGGCTCGAGAAGACATAAATGATCATTTATGATCATTTATCATCACTGATCATTCCCCCCCCCCCCCCCCCCAAAGAGATTATTTATGTGAAAAAGTTCCGCCATGAAAGAAAAATACTTCAGTTCATTAAAATATTCAACTATGTAAAGCAAGGAGTAGAAACCGATGAGGTGTGATGAATAGTGAACGCTGGTTTACTTTGGATTGTAGATTCTTACTGAATGTTCTCTGTGTTTAGATGAATTTTATTACATTATTAGAAGTCCAATAGATTTGAAATCTTAGTTGTATAACGGGGGTGGCATTTAATAAATTATCTTCTTCCCCCTCCTTTTCAAGCACTATATACACTAATGAACTATTTTCTATTCTTGTGTACCGGTACATGACATTTGGTGTTTTGTTTTGGACGTATTTATTATTGTGTTCTTTTTTGCCAAAATATGGTTTCTTGTACACGAAAAGGTATTATTTACTTTATTAAATTTTTTATTCTGCTTGAAACAAACAATAAACTCAACCAAACTAATTTAAACTAACTAAACTAAGCGGATTGTGTTTACGTGTTGCATCACACGCCTCGCTTTGCTTTCCTGTCTAAAGTCTTGTCTGGTCTTGTCCTGACGGTCTGAGAGAACCTTTCACTGGTTTGTGTTCCCATATGAATCCAGTTTATTAACCCCATGTTTTCCATGCAATAGACCTGACCTTGACCATTTCATGAAGGCCATTCTTTTGATAACACCCCAGGATGGGTCGCCAGCGCATCCCAGGGCCACACACACACACACACAAACACACACACACGGACATGTTTTTGGAGGCGGGAGGAAACGGGAGAACCAAGAGAAAACCCACGCGGACCCGGGGAGAACATTCAAACTCCGCGCAGAAAGGAATCAAACCCAGAACCTTCTTCTCGCTGTGAAGCAACAGCGCAACCCACTGCGCCACCACGCCCTCTTTTGGCATCAGTACCATTAAATCCAACCCAGGCTTGGTCTTCGGACGCCGCCTTTCAGAAATAGCACGACAGGAGTGGCTACGGGTCCAGACAGCTTCTGACCGCATCGCCATGTAGCGGTGCAGCTAAACGGGAAGCAGCGTTGAGAAACGGACGAGTGCATCCGCGCGTCACTCACCCGTATTCGTGCGATATCCTGATGACTGATGACTTCATGTCAAGGCTGTTGTGGAAGTCATTAGTAAACTCAGGGCGTGGCTCTGTTTTGATTGGTCTGGACAGGCTGTGGGCGTCTGCTTGCCGCTCCGTAGGTTTTGTTGAGTGACCTAAGAAGTTATGAAATATCACCAAAAAAGTGACAATGTTATTAATAATAAGCATGTTGCTAATAAATTGTATGCAGAATGAAATGTAAAATTGAAAGTTGCCATGGTTCAAAAGTCCTGATGTTAATTTAGCTCAAAGAACTCCAGTTCAAAAACAGAACCTCAATATTATAAATACTAATAATTGTAATGAGGATTTCTTTTTTCATCATTTTTTTTTCGACTTCATTGGTCCAAATTGGGACTATATTGGTGATATATTGGATGTAGAAGAATCTAAAAACGGACAAAATCCGACAACAACAAAAAGAAGAAACTCCTATTCAACCTCAAAGATGTTTAAGATCTCAGTTTGCTGCTTTGTTTGTAGTTTTCAACAGATTTCAATTCAATGTTGCTTTATTTTGCAATGGGGACGAGGTGATTCGAGTTTGGAGTGGATTCCTATTGTTTTTAAATGTTATTATTTCCCATTCCCGTCTTTATAAATTCATGGCTATTGTTTGTTTTCCTTATAGAAACAAAAAAGCCTTAATCAAATTAAATAGAATAGGAATTGACAACAAAACGAATCAAAGATAGTTCACCTGTCTGGTGCTCCCTGCTTCGATGATGGTCGTTGTCACTGCCGACAGGCGGGCTCACCATTATCGGCTGATGCAGGTGGATAGGTGACGGGTAGAGGACAGACAGGGGCACCATGACCGGGGACACCATAACCCCTGAACTCTGTATGACCCCAGAACCAGAGCCAATCAGAGGAGCCACCACAGTGGGGTAAGCCAGTGAGGGATTGGGTGGCGGGAGACCCAGGGAGGGTGAGGACCGCAGCTGGGAATGTGGGGGGAGGCTCGGCTTGCTGTGTTGTAAGGGGACGGTGGGGAGCTGCGCGACGACGCCGGCGAGGATGCAGAGGAGCAGGGAGGAGAGGAGGAGGAGGAGCTGGAGGAGGGGCGCTTGTTCACCGACAGGTCCACAGGCTCCAGCTGGGTATTTGGGGGGTTGCTGGGCGTGTGGGGTTGAGCAAAGGTGTGCATGTGTGAGGAGTGGTAGAGGTGGGCTGGATGGGAGAAGATCACTCCGTACGGCTCCGGGGTTTTCACTAGAGAAGAGTATAAAGACTGCGAGAGAGGATGCAGGAGAAGGAAGCGACGGAGGGAGACAAAGGAGTGGAGCGTTAAACATTTCCTGTCCCATGCTGAATAACAAGGAAATGCGTTTCTGCCACACACACACAAAAAAAACTGGATTACACAAGAAAAAAAAAGGGGGGGGGGGGGGGAAACAGCTGTTTTTGGGAGCAAATAACAAGCGTACGCATGAATGAGTGTGTTTGTTCATTAGCCTGCTGTCTGGCAGTGTCTGTAGCTTCGTATGCAAACGTCTCGGTGCAGCAGCCTGTTTGTCCAGGAAGAGCAGGAATGTTGGAAACAGTCAGACGTACGTGTGTGTGTGTGTGTGTGTGTGTGTGTGTGTGTGTGTGTGTGTCTGTGTGAGAGAGAGAGCTGCTGTCATGCCTAAACATGTTTTTGATGCCATGTTGGAACTGTGACCCCCCCCCCCCCCCCCCCCACACACACACACACATAAACTTACCGTCTCCATGTCTGGCTGCAGAGGGTAATCATACATCAGCATGGCTGCACAGGCCAAGCTCCTACAAACAAAGACACATTCGATGTATTACATTTGGAATGTTTGTGAATTATTTCTTTTTTTTTATTATCATGTTTGGTGAAGTTCAACGTGAAAGCGGGGAGGGGGGGATGACACACACAGAGATCCTTCACTCAAAATCAATGCAAAATCACGCTTTTCTTAAAATATTGGACAGTTTTTTTTTTATAATTTGGAAACCAAAACATGTTTACGTTTTGTTTTAATCTTAAATAATAAATTATGTCCTAATACAAATAAGATTTATTTTTATTTTATATTATTACTAAAGTTGCCACATGCAGTAAGATACACTATTTCTATATGGAAGAAATGAAAAAAGAATAAAATAAGAATGTAATTAGATGCTCCTTAAATTTGGTAAATGTATTTTCTTTTTACATTTTCAATATCATGAATAGTTTATGAATACATAATAAATAATTTAAGACGAAATCACCATTATGACTGTTCTGCTCACTTACACACGTTTGAGACGTGATGAAAAGTTAAGTATGGGTGCCTGAAAAGTGTCTGAAGCGTTTCGGTCGGTTGGCTCCGCCTCACTTCCAGTAAATTCCACTCGACACGAGGCAAACAGAATATCTCTGTCAGACGTTTCAGTATCGTCTCCTTGTGATCTCTGGATTCTTACACAATCAATCTTGTCTCTGTGACAAGCCACCTGATCATATCTACAGTTCCGTGCTGCACACAACTTTACAACTGGTCGTTTTGAAAGGTCCAGGCGTGATTTGCTAATATACCCAAGACTAGATAGAATCTGCACATCACAGTTTCTTTCTACAGGCAGAAACAGATACCACCGAATTTGCCACTTTACTTGAATCTGAATTTCCAGCCGCTGCAGGGAAGACTCTGTTTGCGCCGAAACAAATGTGGTGGTGGTGTGTGTGTGTGTGTGTGTGTGTGAGATCTGATTAAAGTCCACAGTCTGGACACAAGTTAACTTGTAATTATTAACAAATGGGCAAGAACATAGGTCGCCACACCCGAGCACACACACACACACACAGTCTAGATGAGGCCCAGACCAATGAGAGAGCAGGATGCTCGCTTGCTGGGTCAGGAAGGGTGTGAACATGACGACTGCAGCCGCGCCCTTTGCCCGGCTCCGACGGAACAAAGAGGCTGCACCCAGGTGGAGGCTGCCGTCTGTGTGCTGCATACACAGGTGTGTGTGTGTGTGTGTGTGTGGAGGGTGTGTTTTCTGATCTGGGCTGGTATTGTATTGTGGTTCAACTAGAGGTCACACAATTGTTCTATTGTAGTTGTGAGACACCCACAAAGAGGTGACAGTATGAGGAGGTAATATGCGAAGCGCAAGCCGATAAATCACGAATCAAAACAGAGAAAGAGCGAAAGAAGGAACGGCTGAGCACGGTTTACAGGTAGTTTCCCAGCAGATACAGGGAAATGAAAATATCGAAAGGACTGATTGGGTTTAAAAACATGGAGGACTGCATTAAAACACATAAAAGTTTCATGTTGTGCCACCAAAACCTTTTGACGTATTTAGCACATGTCTCACGTAAAACAAGACGTCAGACAAGAAGATGTAAAAAAAGAAATCTTCAATTTGAGGCACAAAGCAAAGTTCTGAAGCAAAGATGAGATCATTAACAAAGGTAAACGTTTTCTCCACGTTATTCCAGTCTTTACGAGATTTCTAGATCCAGAGCTTTGTCTTGGTGAAGGCCAGCAAAAAGAGAACCTCCTTTGTGGAGGTAATCAGAGAGAGGTAATCAAATTCTAATTGTTTCGTCGTAAAAATTGATGTAAAAGTTTCCTCAGTTAAAATCTAATGACCTGCTCCGATGTGGAATCGACTAAGATAGAAGACGACGCTTGTTAGAAATCTCTATCTCTAATATTAAAAGGCCGAAACGCACATGTAGCTCCATTTCTAGAAAAATCTCAATCGTATCCGCAGTCTGGGTCCGAGCCGGATTAAATTCTGTAGTAAGATAGAAGTTCCCACACCCAACATTTCCTGATGATCCATCTGTAACTTCTGAGTTACGTTGCTAAAAGTCAGACAAACAGACAAACAAACAGTGCCGGCAAAATCATAGCCTCCTCGAGCAGCTAATATAATCCACAAATAATCTGCATTTGGAACTCAACATCGTTAAATTCCTGCGAAACACATTAATAAGCATTAACAGACGTGCCTTTAAACCAGTTCCAACGACAGGAAGCGGTTATTTAAACAGCCTCGTTGCCAGAATATCGGTTACGTGATGTCGTCCCGTCACAAAACGCAACTAATCCATGAAGCATATTTACATGCACAAAAGAATCGCACGCAGAAACAGCATCACGGACCGCAGAGGGCGGGACACACATCCGACAGGTCGGGTGAGCCAAGTCAACACTGGGCAACTTGGCCGATGGTAACAGAGCACTCTAATTAATGATGTTTGTGCTGATCGACGTGGAGGTGCAGCCAGGTGGTTCGGGTTTACCACGGGGGGGGGGGGGGTTATCGGGCAGTATGTGTGGGTAGCTAGTCTTTTATCACAAAGTTTAACCCTTTGTGTCGGCCCCCGGACAAATGAGAAAAAGATAAGATACATGACACAGAAAGCTCGGACGATGTCAGGAAGGTCGTTTAAATGAGCTGCATTTTGACTTCCACAGGACCCCCCCCCCCCCCACAGACCATGAGACCACAGGAGAGACAAGAAGAGGCAACATCAAGTGACTGTGGACGGCAGTCTGGAGTTGAGACACGAAACTCCAGCTAAAATGATTTTGATTCCAGATGTTTCAGAATTGGCTGAAAATTCATCCATTCGTCTTGGAATGGATGAATTGAAATTGTGATGGAAGAACTTTAAATGAGCCAATTACCGTGAGGCGAAGCAGCCAGTGTGTGTGTGCCTGCGGTTTTTGGCACAACATGTGGGGGGGGGGAGATGTCAAAAGTGTGGTCTGCAAATATTGTCCTTCTGTGTCAGTAAAGCTACTGTGTACTCAACATCAACCCACTCAGCAAACACTTCCTGCACACACACACACACACACACAACTCCAGATCTTCATCACTCGCTCACTCTTTACTCCTGTATTTATCGGAACCACACAGCCCCCCCCCCCCCCAACACACACTCCTTTTCACCCCCTCTCAATGAAAGACATTAAACAATATGACTGAAGGGGGAAAATATTGTGGCTTGCTTGCAGTCACTGGCTACCGACTCAACCACACAACACACACACACACACAAACCGAGTTTCTGCTAGCTCAACAGAATACACACACTAAATCACGAAAGACACGCACACATGCTTCAGCACACGGACCCACGGGCTTGCGTGCGCCACACACACACACACACACACACACACACACACGTGCACACGCTCTAATGGCAACAGGCTGCAGATGATGAGATCACCAGAGAGGCCAGAAACCTCCAGACAACAGCTTTGTCCAAGAACACGCCACAAAAGCACGCGTATGCACGCACACACACACACACACACACGCACACACACACACACACACAGAGAGAGAGGGGGGGACGGGGGGGGGCGCTCAGACACACTTCAAGCACTCGGCTTCCTTCTTCTCTTGCCTCTTCACGGTCTCAGCTCGTGTTTGTTTTGTGCCATATTTTTGGATGCTCGTCTTCCTCATCACAAACAGTATTAAATTGTTGTCACCTCATCGCGATGATATCACGATGACATCACGATGACATCACGATGACATCACGATGACGTCACGCAGCTCGACTCCCACTTCATTACTAATTCATTATTTATATCTAATAGCCCAAATAGTGTGACTCATGCTAACCCCCCCCCCCCTTCATAGTTCTCCTCTTTATGAGCTCATCTCTGATCTCCCCCCCCCCGACTCATCTGAATCTACATCCTTGCTCCTCCTTGCCATTTGATTTCAACCCCCTCCCTCGCTGCCCTAATATTGCCTCGTATGCTTTGACTTTTGGCTCCTCTCACTTTAAGGCCCCCGCTTAAGCTTCCCTTTCTCGTCTTTTGGCTTCTTATTCCTTCACTTAGATCAGCGTGTAAAATATAGATAAACATTCAGAGCCCCCTCTCAGCTCTCAGCTCCTCTCCAGCAGACCGTGGGGCTTCAGGCCTGCAGACCTCGGGGGGGGGGGGGGGGAGCCAGAGGGGGGCCCATCAGCAGGGGAGAGGAAACAGGATCCATCATCACACACACACACACACATGGAAGCACAGAGATACACACACTTTAAGACACACCGGGGTTAGCATAAGGCTCAAGTACAAAGAAATACACTCAAGTACGTGCAAATAGCGCCACACTTGTCAAAGGCAGCGACGTCTTGAGGCTTTCCAGATAACTGGGGAGGGAGAGATGGAGAGAGGGAGAGAAAGCCCCCCCCCCCCCCCCCCCCCCAAAAACAAAATAAAGGGAGAGAAAGTTCCCAAAAAATAAAGGGAGAGAAGCGGAAGCCCTGCATGATGGGCCGGGGGATGTGAGAGGAGGACGTGGAGGAGAGTGAAGCAAAATGGGGGGGGGTGCTGCTGCAGGGGGCCTGCGGTTTCCTGTACACCCCACAACACACACACACACACACACACACCTCCCTCCTGAAGAATGGGAGAAGAGGGAATAGAAAGAGTGAACGGGTGAAGAAAACAGCTGCTCTGACCAAACTATGTCCAAATGGAAATGGAAAGAACAAGGCAGAGACTGAAATGGGGGGGGGGGGGGGGGGACAAAGCGGGTTATGACCAAAATATGACAAAACTCCAATGAACCTCAAACATGGGGAGGGGGGCAAGAAATAGCCACACAGGCTTAACCCGGTGGTTTAAAAGCAGCACCGGACACACTGGTGTGTGTGTGTGTGTGTGTGTTTACATGACTGTATACGTGTGCATGTGCTGGCATGCACGTCAAGGTGTGTGACGACTCGCCACTTTTAACATTGAAGCCGCTCTGTGGATCGGACACCGTCACAGCGATCCAGCGACCAGGAGCTTAATGTTTAGCCTTAATGCTCCCCAGGACGTGCCCTTTGAGCGGGCTGTGTGTGTGTGTGTGTGTGTGTGTACACACACTTGCGCATATTGTTCCACTAGATAACATCAGCATGTTGATTCAGGAAAAAGGCATAGAGGTGGGCGGGGTATCTGGGGTGTGAGTGTGTCTCAGCTTAATGAGACACAAATAAGAAAGAGATAAAGAGAGGTCAACTTGTCTCTCTCTCTCTCTCTCCTTTTTGTTGTTTTTTTACATTCCCAAAAGGGGAAAGAAGAGCGTGAAGTAAAGCGGCAGGGAGAGAGAGAGAGAGAGAGAGCTCGCCCTCATTCCATCCGTCCACCCCCCACAGCCCCTTCTTTCCCCCCCTCCCTCCGAGCTCTAAACAGGATAAGGGCTTCATGTGCCAAGCGGAATGTGTGACGCCAGCGTCGGCCTTGAGACAAAGCACAGGAAGCAGGGGACAGACGGGGACGGAGAGACACGCAGACACGGACAGAAACGTGCGCTTTGAAGGTAGCGGAGCGAGAAGACAAGGACATTCGAGCGTGACTTGTGTTAATCTGTCTCACCCACACTTGTGTGTGTGTGTGTGTGTGACCTGTGTGCGTGACCTGTGTGCGTGACCTGTGTGTAACGCTGCCGCGCTGTGGGGGACTGTGCTGTGGCCCTAATGGTCGTCCCGTAGCGGCGTCAGAATTAACCTGGACGGACAGTTCGTTTGACAGCTGGAACAGATCGATCAGTTTGGGAGTCAAATGACAGATTGATTCACAATCAATCAATTCACTCAAGAATAAGTGGGAAATAACTGATCACTGATGATCATGTATTAATCATATCAGTAGACGTAAGTGTTAATGTTGATACAACATTTCTACATTGGACTTTGTAATATACCGAATATGTTTCATTACTCCTGTTCGAGTCACAATGATTCATTCACGCTTTTAACACTAGTTGTTTTAATTATTATAAGTGGCTTTTGTTATTATCCATCAATATTCTAAGTTTGTTTATGTTTCAATGTAATGTAACTACCAGAAAATATCACTCAATGGACACGTTGCTGGACAAACTGTATTAATCTCGATGACATCCAGCCAATCTCAAATAAAGTGAATAAACACGTAACAGATGAAATATCTTATTAACAAATATTAAATGTACATTATATCACGAGATCTGCGTGTTAACTCTTACCTGCACTTATTTCAAACAGGCTCTGAAGGCTAGAAGTCATTATGGGGTTAAAATCATTTGTCTTCTGGCCACTAAATGGCATTAAAGACGCTCATATATAATGTATATAAATATATATTTATATACAAAGAACCAGATACACAATAGTCTATATAATATTACATTAATGTTGAACCAAGTTCAAGAAACACTTAAAGCTTTTATGAATATAGAATCAATTAGGAAATACAATAATAATAAAATGCGTGGACACGTCTGTTCCCACGCAGCGTGGGACTTAACGAGGAGACACTTACTGCGGACACTTATTGGAAAAACGTCCCTCCCAGACGGACCGACAGTCTGTCCCCGGCGCGATGGACCAAACAGTCTGTCCCCCTCAGACGGACCGACAGTCTGTCCCCGTTCCACGGACGTCTCTCGTCTGTCCTTCAGAAACTTCAATGAGGCAACTTCGCTGGAAAAAGTGACGCAGACGAGGATCCGCTCCGCTGATCGATGGCAGCGCAAAACTTCCCCGAGTTACGAAACCGTGCGCGTCTCTCTGTCTCCGGTTCAGAAACTGTTGCTGTCACATGACGCGCCGGCTGTCTGTGGGGTCGGGGCCGCTGGGCGGCGCCGGCGGGCGGGGTCAGCGGGCGGGGTCAGCGGGCGGGGTGGTCCAGCTCGGGCGTCGTGCGTGTGTTTGAAGAACGAGACGCTTTGAAACAACTTTTGACAACAACAACAACAACAACAACAACAACTTCTTCTAGTGGCGTCCACGCGATGAGGCGTGTGCGTAAAATGCAGCATCCGGACGTGACTGGTGGAAAGGTTCTCCTTCAATAAAGACGCAGTTTACATGTTAGAAAATTCCTTAAGCAGCAGCTGATTTAAATAAGTAAACACACAAATGAAGAATAACACAATTAATGGAACCTCCATCAAGACATAAAGGTGTAACTTGAACTGGATCAGGTCGTTTGTTCTACATTACAGTTAGAATTTGGATTCAAAGCAATCTGCACACACATCATGGGTGCCAACCTCCCACGTGTGCTTAAAAAAAAAATAAAGATCAACGCATAATTCCATGAAAAACGCATTTGTAATGATAAAAAAAAAAAAGGTGCAAAAACTTAATTAATCCTCCCATGAAGTTGCATGGAAATCGTTTTTTTAGTTATCCTGAGTCAAAAACACAGACAAATAATGAAAGTAACAAATAACTCAATAGAAAAAGTAAAAGTTGCTCAGTAAATACAAAAGTTCCTGAAATAAAGTTGTTCAATTTACATGAAAAAATGATCTGTATATGTAATGATTATTGTGTAACCTGTTGCGTCTTGATGTGCTTCATACTGTTTAAAAAAACAAAAACAAATCTTTATAACTAATAATAACATCATTAATTTTGGGATGAAGACCGAAAATGAAAAATGAAAAGACTGCCCAATAAGTGCATTCCATTTTACATCACTGCATCCAGGGCATGGAAGCCACTAGAACCTACTCCTAAGATTCAGTCCAATTGTGTATAGTGGTGAAAAACATTATGAAGACAGAGAATAAGTGATCCAGAATCCAGAATCCAGAATCTGCACACGTACTTGGATCAGCCACCAAGTTTTATTAACACTCCCTTTGACCCAAGATCCAATCCGAAACAAAATCTCATCAAAGTCTCTTTGTGATGAAATATCTTGTGGATAATCATGCAAACACATAACACCCCCCCCCCCCCAGCCAACGCTGGGATCTTTGGGGAATTTCTATCAAAATCAAATTTGGATCTGAAATAATTTCTGCATTCCAAGTTACCAAATCGCTTTTCATTTAGTTCTCGAATTTCTTTCCGTGATCTGTAAACAAATCTTTTCTTGCATGCTGATCTTCAAAGACATTATTCTGTCATTATATCCAGTTGAGACTGAAAGAGTCAGTCGCTGGTGCTCAACCAACCACATACCGAATGCTGAGCTTGTTTTGGCATCACATTGCCTCGGCAACAATGAACTTGAAAACCCACGATGCCGTATAGTTCCTCTCACGTGAATCTAAAATCTCTGAGGGTTTTGGAAAAATACCATGTTTTCTATCGATAACAGACGGAACCTCGTGAGGGAATAAGACACCGCCTGGTTGGTTGGTTTGTGGCAGATTAATCAAACTACAGATTGAGCAAGGATACAAGTCAGTGCAGGAGCTGTACCTGAGTTTGAACCTTTTCCCCATCCATCCATCCATCCATCCATCCATTCTCTTGTAGATGAAACGATTGTCTCAGCTTACTGTGGGCGAGACACAGCGCACGCCACGGTCGCGTCGCCACTGAGATCCACGCACACACGGAGAGCATCATGTGCTTTACCTCAAAGTCTATAATAATAATAATGTTATCAAGCTGTTACCTTGTTATTACGTCGATTATTGCATGTTTTTAACACCTAAAAACTTTTAGGACTTTACCACCCTATGATAATGTTCCAAGCTATAATGTTGAGCGCCACCCAAAAGTCATAATAAACTGGGTCTTTGATTCCAGAACAATCAATGACCTATCATGAACACATCTGAATGGATTCCTTTACTTGTCAACGGTTGACTCAAGTTAGCGTCAACCTGCAGCGCACCTTGATCTTCAGCCAGTAAGCAGCGCAGGCGACAAAACAGGCCCGCGGAAAGTTACACTGTAAGTCAGAGCTGAGCTCCAACAATACACGACATGATTCCAGAGGGGTGCGGCAGACAGTGAAAGAGATTCAGGCTCAAAGATAGCAAGTGTGTGTGTGTGCGTGCGTGTGTGTGGAGGGGGTTGGGTTGGGTTGGGTGTGGACAGCATGAATCGGCTCTCCACCCTGCAGGGAGTCGTGCTTCCTCTTCAGGGTTCAGAAATAACCAACAGACAGCTTTATTGTTCAAGAAAATATGCATGCTGTCTCTGTCTGCCGCTCTCTCTCTCTCTCTCTCTCTCTCTCTCTCTCTCGCTCTCTCTCACACACACACACACACACACACACAAAGAAACCCCTCTCCTTTTACAGATCTGAATAACTGACAAGTAGAGTCTTGGTTACACCCTGGCTCTGAGTTATGTAGGAAGAAAGAGGGTGAGACAAGGGGAGAGAGAGAGAGAGAGAGAGAGAGAGAGAGAGAGAGAGAGAGAGCAGGGGGTAAAGGGAGGAGTTTTGTGGACACTTGATGTGCTGACATAACAGCGCCGGTCACACCCAAACCGTGGCGCCTGACCTTCTACAAGAAAAAAGAAACACCCTTACACACACACATTGACTCTCACACACACACACACCACGCACACACATCCCTTAACTTCATTCTTCTGTTGCCAGGATGTTTTATTTTCCTTCTAGCCGTTTGTGGCTCGGCAGATTTACAACAGTTTACCTTTCTAATAATGTAATAATAATAATAATGCAGCTCTACGGCTCACTGCGGTCAAGCGTCGTGAGGATTGGTGAGAATCAGTCATCACTGTCCTTGATCATCATCATAATAATAATAATAATACATTTTACACTTCAAAGAAATCTCAAAGTGCTAGAATCACACTGATAATGTGCTTTTTATTCTAATTTATACTTCTACTCAAAGGAAATATTTTTTACTTCCTATTGTTCCTAATTAGAGCCAAATCACAACTACACTTATATCTCAAGACATCTTCCACCTACAGCAGGTCTAGAATGCACGGTTTGTTTTACAGACTCTACATTCTCCCATGAGCAGATGCCCAGAAGAGCTGAGGACCTGCGTGACATGCAAGTCAGACCCACAGAAGAGACTCTCCTCTGTTTGTGTGGGGAATATAATGATGGTGGGCTTTTCTGGTGACATTAGAGCAGGACAGTATCTGATTATTTCAGAACCAGGGTCAGCGCCATGGATTTTTTTTTTAACCAATAATCTATACTCAGAATTTCCTATTCCGACATCGAGATGTTTCTGTGCTTAATTCAGATGAGTAACATAAACAGAGATTCATGTGTGAATCACATGACTATTAAATAATAACTCAGCTGCATCATTAAACAATGACAGAAGGGCGAACATAGTAAACACTTTGATGACTTTTGATTTCACAAGTGTCAATCATTAAAGAGCCAGCGTTGATTGGTACTTCAAATAGCTCAAATCTTCACAGTGCATCACAGTTCACTGATGATCAGAAGCCAATATATATATATATATATATATATATATATATATTTGTAATTTCTTTGACATAAATGAAGAAATAAATAACTTTCACATTAAGTAAGTGCATAAGCACCTTTAGCACTATTTATTCTCGTTACAGTGGAATGTGAGCCAGTCATTGAATACAACTTTATGCAACTCTTACCTGTGTAAAATTTAGTTTATACATGTGGATCTGCAATCAGTGGTATGGTGAAACACAGACACGTACTTACACAGACCGTGATGTTGAAATGCAGGGAGGGATATTACTGTGTGCAATTTCCTTGCCAAACGGACATTTCATTTCATTTCATCTTCTAACCGCTTATTCCGTTATTGGGTCACGGGCCAAGCTGGAGCCAATCCCAGCAGTCAATGGACGAGAGGCAGGGGACACCCTGGACAAGCCGCCAGTTCATCGCAGGGCAACACAGAGACAGACAACCAGCCACACACACACTCACACCTATGGGCAATTTAGTGTCACCAATCAGCCTAGGCCGCATGTCTTTGGAGGTGGGAGGAAGCCGGAGAACCCGGAGAGAACCCACACAGACACGGGGAGAACCTGCAAACTCCTCACAGAACGGCCACAAGCCGGAGACGAACCTGCGACCATCTCGCTGTGAGGCAACAGTGCTTACCACTGCGCCACCGAGCCGCCCCCCAAACGGACATATTGTTTAAAAATTGTAACCTCAATCAAGCCCCATTGCAGACACTTCAGAACTATCACATTTACAGCTTTTTGGAGTTGAAAAGTGTGAAATGCAATTTGTATAAACTTGATTCAAAGAATTCCTGAGAACAATGAACTGGACAAGACTGAGGAGGTTTAGAGGTCAGAGGTCAGGATCCTGTAGGTCTGAGGGAAGGAGCGTCTCTGAATTTTTCTTGTAAATAAAGTAAAACTGATTTTTGGTGAGTACAGTTGAGCTAATAACAATATCTAGAGGTGTATTTTTTTTAAGTCTACAGTCTATAATATCTCAACAGCTACTGCTATTAAAATCTGGACAAATATTAATACACAAGGATGTACTATAGCGAGAGGGCAAGCTGGTAGAGGCAGTCCATTAAAAAGTTCTGAACTACCCACCAAAATATTGTTGCAGATCAAGTGATGTTCCTGGAAGGTCATTTCCTGTCGGGAATGACCTCTTTCAGCGTCACATCAAATCAAGATGATCACAGTCAAATCAAACATCTGTGGGATGTGCGGGACAAACAAGTCTGGTCCACGAAGGCCCCACCTCGCAGTTCAATGGATCAAACCTTCAGCCCAGTCCCTCTCTCAGACTCACCAGTCAGGCTGTTGAATCAGGTTTGAAGGAGGACATTCAGTCGTCACTCTAAGCACAGGGCAGGGCTGAGGAGGCGTGTGGAAGGGTGTGTAGATGCCACGTCAAACAGAACAAAACTCCAGCAGAGACAAATCCACACACACTCCTACTGTACGGACACACCAAACACCCGCTCTCTGTTTACCTGCAGCCTAGGCCGGACTCAAGATGATGAATCATCCTTTTTGTCAATCAGATTATTCAATAAAGTTGTCTCCAGATTAGTTTTCAGATAGTCACCCAATAAAACAAAGAAAAGGGGGCATATGAATAATGAAATATTGCAGATTGTTGTGGACCCACAGTAGGAGGAGTTCTGACGCAGGAGACGCCACAACGTCGCATCCTAATCGCCGTAGCGTTGATGACTCAGCCTTAAATACAGGCGCACAGGTGAGCTCGGCAGCGTTCTGAATTGTGTTGAGCATTCATGCTGCCGTCCACTTATTGCATCTTATCTGGAGAACATGACTCGATCCGTTATTGCTTTTGGGGAAATCTGAACTCAGCTGTATTGTTTAGTTTGGAACAAGACTTGATCTGTGAGATCAGTGCTAAAGCTCAGTGGCTAATTGTGTTCTATGCATAATATCAATTTAATCCTTGTTAGATCCCTGCAGAAAATATCTCTAATCTCATCTTAATCCAGGGCAGGGTCTTGTTTTTTTTTTTTTTATGGAGCAGCATTTCTGTACAGTATCTTCCTATGAGTCAGCGAAGACATTTCCTTTTATCTGCATTTTGCTTTTTGATAGTGATGCAGGAAGGGAATGTTAGAAAAGGACTAAAGAATTCATTGAATAACAAGTCTATGAACAGAAAGAGGAAAATAAAGCAATAAAAAAAGAAAGAGAAGAAAAGAAACAGGCCAAGTAAGACACTGGTACTTGATACTAGTACTTGACTTTGATTTAAGGATTCAAAAACCAGTCAAAAACACACATCAACTCTGATTCACTTTTACTTTTCATGGTTGGTGTAAAAAGATTCCAAGAACAATTTAGAACCTTTTGATGATGATCCAGATCATCATGTGGGCGTTCTAAAAATTAGTTGAACTGCATTAAATGATTTGTTGGCCACTCAGCAAAACTCAAGGCGTGTGAATATGGGCGGGTGGGAGGCATTATAAAGCGCTTCGTGCACCAAGCGAGTAGAAAAGTGCCGTCGATTTACCATCATTTATGGAACTTGGTTATGTAAAACATTCTGTTTATTTTTTGCATTTTACCCTCGTCCCGTCTCCTGGGGTTTACGCTCGACTCCTCACCTGCTCAATAATCCACGGAGTCCAGAAGCTAAATCAAAAATATGGTATGGCTATGTATATACGGGATTGGGATGAAATGAATTGCTCAAACGCCTCAGCAGAGTGGAACGTGCGAGTGTTGATGACCTTCACCTCCATTATTTAGAAATACATAAACAACCTGCTTACTCAACTCAAACCCAACCAGCTTGTTAATTGATGAGTCCAACCATGCAGGTTTTGGAAAATGAGAAAACAGGAATGAAAGTGAAATCATACACTTTGATTAGAGAACTTGTTCTTCAGGAAATGCCACAACAAAAAAGTTATTATCACTGGAGCATAGATTCTTGAAATCAGCAACATACAGAGCTGAGAGGCTTTCTATTATTTTAAACACAACACCAAGATTCTCCAGTTTTATCGTGTATTTTGATCCGTTTCTGGAAAGGATCCTGCTGTTGTTTCTTTTTCCCTTGTGTACATACACAGTATGTAGAGCAACAGTTGAACTTGCCCAAACATGCTTTTAATTCAACCACGAGAGCGGTTCCGGGACAGAAACGCACCTCTGAGTTTTAAACGCCGTGTGTAACGCTGTATATTTCCATATGCTCGATTGAAGCCTTGTATCACAGCCGTAGCGTTCAAGGTGACGGCATGTTGAGACAAGAGCGAGTCAAACGGACACCTTTAACAATCCGTGCCGAATGATGGCGAACGTACAAAAAGAAAACTGGATTCAGATGTGAATTGATACGAAATGTATTTGTCAACCACAGAATTACAGCAAGAATCAAATCAAATAAAAATACATGTGCAAGAAGAGTCTGGAGTAAAAGCAAAAAAAGATATTTTCAGTGTAAAGGAACAGATTTGCTCAGTGAAGTGCACAAGCTAGCTCACAGACATAACATATAGGAAGTCAGTGCGTTCGATACAGTAAATGATTCATCACCGACAGATTGTCAAACAGCAGAGGCGAACTCCTTGAAGAGTGTTTTTCAAACGTTTAAACGTTAAAGCAACTGAACTGGATTTATTGCGTTAGTGTTCCCGTGAGATAATGAAGTAAAATCGACAGGACGAGGAAAGAAAATATCATGGGATGGCTAGTTCAAATCTGAAAAGGATCCGAGGTCTGGCATCATTTAACTATATTTATATAATCCCCCTGTACAATAGAACATTTCATCTTTTTATCGCTTGCTTTAATCAATAACACATTCACTGTTTGAGCTTGTGTCACATTAAAGGACATTCTTTGGCTCTTTTAGTGTGAGCTTGTGTCACATTAAAGGACATTCTTTGGCTCTTTTAGTGTTGCTGCGTCGGACAAACCCACAGAAACCCTTAGACATCTGCATAAAACACGTAAATAAAGACAAAGACGTACAATGACAAACACACTAAAGGTGCAGCTGTATGGGGCAGCGTTTTCTCGGCGGTCGAATCACACATCAATTAGATTTAGTGGAAATCTGAAAGAGATGGCCCCTTCTGCATTTCCCTTCTTGTTGTGTCCGTTTTCTCCTGTTATGATTCGAACTTCCGCAAACTCAGAAAAGAGCTGACGAGGCAGGAAGCCATTCAACCTTCTCTTCTTGGGCCTTTCTTCTGGCTCATCCTCTTACTGAACCCGAGGATTTGATCGATTATTGGGTGCAGTTACGAACCCTCCGTTAGAGCCAGCGTGGGCGTGCTAGTGGGTTCACAGTCCTGATGGCACGATTCTCCACGCTTACTATTGCTGTGACGTGTGCTTTCCAGCGTGTGCGGCTCCGTCGTTGGTGGTGTGTATGCCAAAGCTGGTGAGGAGGTCCTGGAGATGTGCGACTGTGCTCACGAGCTCCTCCTTCTCCTCCTCTAGGACAGAAACCTGCTCCCGCAGCTGGTTCTCTGACAGGGCCAAAGCTGACATTTGACTCTCCAACCCACAAACGCGAGCATGCGACACCTGGGTGGGAGCAATGGATGCAATTATGTGAAAGAGAACAACTTGTGTCATTGTGTGTGTGTGTGTGTGTGTGTGTGCGCTCGTACTTGCAGCTCCTCCAGCAGGTCAAGGTTTTGCTGCCGGAGGTTCTGATTGGTCCTCTCCAGCTGCGCAGCTCGCTGGTGTTGAGTCAGGGTCGGGGGCAAGTCCTGCAGCTCGTCCTGCAAGACGTGATACTCCACCTCGTATGCTTGGAGCTGCTTGGACACGTCCATCTCACACACCTAAAACACAAAGAAAATGCATCAAATATGTATTAAAAATAATCCACATTCATAAATACACGAGTCGGTCAGAAAACCGATTCTCTAAACTGGACAGAATTTGGTACAATCGTCAGTATCTGAGAGGGAAATCTATTATTTACATTTTTTACAATGAAAGGAAGCTGGATTAGGGTGATGGGGGAGGGGTTAAGAGAATTAGTACTATTAGTACAACCTCGGCCATTGATGCTGAAGGAACTAAGAGTGTGCTGAATCTTTCCTCCTCTTTTCCTTTTGTTAAACTTTTTTTTTGGGGTGGGGGGGGGGGGGCATTAACGCCTTTCATGGGTAGGAAATCAGAAAATGTGAGACAGTGAGGGGCTGAAAGCCGGACCCAAACCCACGGCCCCCGCCTTTCTATTTTTACTATTTTTAAACAAGCGTGCTTGGAAATATATTGTAACAGCATCATCAATATTTGGACAACTCAAGCACACTCAGACATTTATATGAGACAGGCAAACAAAAAGAAAAGGTAAAAGTCAACCGTGGATCTTCTAACATTATCAGAGCTGTTGGGAGCGAACGCCTCATTCATTCACAAACGTACACAGCTGGGATTTCCCTTCAGGCGTTGATGCCCTGTGCCAAACAATTCTATAATGCATAATAGAGGAAAACAATCCTGTCAGAACACGCCTTTCTTGAGGAGGACGGGGGGCGGAACTGTGAGTCACGACACTGTTCAGGTATCAACAAACTGAGGTGTGTAAAGTGGCACTAGAGGGAAAGTCCTGGCAAGGTATACACTAAAGTG